>NC_092750.1:74561648-74577503 GCF_047496795.1 Chiloscyllium punctatum
TTTACCAAAATGCAGCGCCTTGCTTTCTGGCACAGTTAACCTTTCTCAGTCCAGAGCATTCTTGATAGCTCTCCCGGCCTGAGTGCCGTGCTCCCACAGAGCTGATTGGAAACCTGGGACAGCGAAAGGGAGGTCTTTACATTGAAGTGGTCTGCGTGTGTACTGAGAGCCACCCATGAAATCTTGACAGGGATTAATAATGGCTTTGGGAAGAAGGTATGGGTAGGGAGACATCTCGGCAATGTCAGATTCTCGCTTCTTGCTTGGTGGAAGTGAAGGATTCAGTCAGTTTGAGGGTACCATGAAATACTGAGCCAAATACCTCTGCGAGTCTTTCCAGAAACCATTGAGGGTGAGATGTGACAGGTCAATATTTGTATTGTGGCTTTAGAAGCAAGGGATTGGAGTAGTAACAAACCTGAGGTATTTTCTTTGAGAGTTTTATGCTGAGTCTTTACCTGTGGATATCCCAAGGATAGAAAAGGGAGAAGGTGCAATCGGAGGAATGTTTAAACCAATCCTTCATGCGGGGTGGGGGCGCTGCAGACAAAGCCTGTTTCTTCTCGACCTCTCAAGCCCTAAATGCCCTGATCTACCTCTGTCAAGTCCAGATCTTTGGGTGTGGATACACAAGCACGGAATTTCAGGATTGTGACCCAGCGACACCGAAGAAAACAGCAAAATATTTCCAAGCCAGGGATGTTGAGTGGCTCGGAGGGGAACGTGCAGGGGATGGCGTTCCTATGTATCGACTGCCCTCTGAAAGGAGGTACAGAATGCAAACAAGTGTGTCATGTACGGCATGAGAGATGATAGAACTGGCCAGTGCTCAGTTTGTGTCCCCTTTCCAGATTGAATGAAAGTCAAACCAAAGTCCCTCTCAGTTGAATATAATTAGATTAGATTAACTACAGTGTGGAAACAGGCTCTTCGGCCCAACCAGTCCACACTGACCCTCCGAAGAGTAACTCATCCAGATCCATTTCCCTCTGACTAATGCACCTATCACTACAGGCAGTTTAGCATGGCCAATTCACCTGCCCTGCACATCTTTGGACTGTGGGAGGAAACCCACGCAGACACGGGGAGAATGTGCAAACTCCACACAGACAGTTGCCCGAGGCGGGAATTGAACCCGGGCCCCTGGTGCTGTGAGGCAGCAGTGCTAACCACTGAGCCACCGTGCCGCCCCTAATATCTATTTTCAATTTATATCAATTTTGAAGAACAGCAGGAGAGCTGTGTCCTGTGTCCTGGCTCCCAGTTTTCCCTCACCAGGCATCTAACATCAGACAGCCTGGTCATTCTCACATCATTGTTGCTGGGATCCTGCTGTGTACAAATTCTGCGCCAACGTGACTACACTTCAGAAATAGTTGACTTAATCTTATTACTGTCCCATGTACCAAGATACAGTCAGAAGTATTGTTTTGCATGTTATTCAGGCAAATCATATCTTACAGAAGTCCATCAGGGTAATAGAACAGACTACAGAGTGCAGTGTTACAGCTACAGAGAAGGTGCAGAGAAAAAAATATCTCTAATATCCATTCATAAGGCTGGTGACAGTGGGGAAGTAGCTGTTCTTGAATCTGTTGGTATGCTTTTTCAAATATTATATTTTCTGCTTGATGGAAGAAGGTGCCACAGCGTATAACCACAGTGGGAGGGGTCTCTGATAATGTTGGTTACTTTCCCAAAGCAGCAGGAAGTTAATGGATGGCAAGTTGTTTTTTGTGATGGACTGGGCTGCATTCATTCCTGCAGTCTAGGGCCTTTGCAATCTGAGCTGCATCCGGATAGGATGTTTTCTGTGGCGCATCTATAAAAGTTGGTTACGTCCGTGTTCACACCTGGAATTTCCTTCGCCTTCTGAGGAAGTTGAGGTATTGGTGTGCTTTCTTGCCCACCGCACTGACATGGATGGACCAGGACATTTCTTTGGCCGTGGGGTGCCGCCGGGATTTGATGGTGCTGTCCTTTCCAAATGCCAAGCTTCCGTCACCTCTAGAAGCTGTCCTGAGGCGGGTTTTCCTGGCACAAAGTGTGACTGGCAGTGGGATGGTCCCTCTCGAGCTCAGTTTGCACTGAAGGACATAGAGGACGAGACCCCACTGAGCGGTCTTCAGATTACAAGGTGGAGTGAAGGAGGCAGGCTGGGGCAAGGGAGTGTTTAGTGTCTGTGATTCATTTCAATGTTGAGACCTGAGTGGAGATGCGATGTAGACATTGAATTTTGAGTGAGCAAACTCAGAGGAGATGGACAGATAGTTAAGAGGAGGGATGTGGAGTCACGTACGACAGTTCAGAGGTCAGAAATCACGGCAGCCCTATTTGAGAGGCTCATTTTGGGTGGAACACCCAGAGACTGGGTAAGCTTGTTGTGTGAAGACTGACTCCAACCTTTCTGATTGCAGTGTCCTTACTGAAGGAACTCAAACACGCCAATATTGTGACGCTCCACGATATCATCCACACTGAGAAATCATTAACACTGGTCTTCGAATACTTGGTAAGAGAATGTCAGTCTTCCCATTACTGCTCGCCCCCAAACACTGTCTCCCACCTGCTCCTACCACCACACCCACCCCACCATCTCCCCAGACACTACTACAATCTGATCTGATCCTTTCCACATCAACAGATCTCCACCAGGGACAGTGACACATTGATCCACTCTGATCCCTTCCACACTAACAGTTCTCTGACAGGGACAGTGAACAGTGATTCACGCTGATCCCTTCCACACCAACCGATCTCCATCAGGGACATTAACATACTGATCCACCCTGTACCAACAGATTTCTAAAAGGGACAGTGACAATGAGAAGGTGATCTGCTCTAATCCCCTCAGCACCAACAGATTACCATCAGGGAAGGGCGGCAGTGATCCACTCTGATCCCCTCTACACCAACAGATTTTCATCAGGACATACTGATCCACTCTGGCCCACGTCGCACCAACAGATCTCTGTCAGGAACAGTGTCTCTGTGACCCATTCTGTATCAACAGATCTCTCTTGTGGTCACTGACTGTGTGATCCACTCTGACCCTCTAGACAAGAACAGATCTCGGTGTGGAAAGGTGATTCTGTGATCCTGTCCTCAAATGGACATTGTTCCTGGTTCCAGATGCTGTCTGTCTGTCTGATCATAGGGCAGCTAATAGGGACTAGGGTCTGACACAGTTTGATAAGGGTTGGCACAATATTGGCCAGGACAGTGCTTCCACACAGTATCCCTGAGACCTGCAGGGAGCCTGGGATCACTTTGTGGGAGAGTCAACCAGTTAATTCGGCATCCTTCCCATTCTCGCTCCTGATCTGCTGCTTCTGCTGTCCATGCTCTTGTAATGTCTCTCACTATTCTTTTCATTTCGCCTTCTCACTTTTGAAATCACATCCTGTTATCCTAGGTCCAGGTCATTAATGTAGAAATTCACTGGCTGCAGACATTCACCAAACAGCCTGGGACAGCATCTTCCAAACCCTTCTTCCTCTGGAAGAACAAGGCAACAAATACAAGGGAATGCCACCCCCAAACCAGCAATATTTGCTTGTCCCTAGTCGCCCTTGAGAAGATGGTGGGGTGCTGCCTTCTTGCAGTCCACAGGATTTTGACCCAACGACTGTGAATAGCAATACTTTTCCAAGTTAGAATGGTGAGTGCCCTGGAGGGGAACTTGCAGATAGTCATGTTCACATGGATCTGCTGTCCATGGCTTTCTAGATGGAAGTGAGTCATGGGTTAGGGAGGTGCTGTCTGAGGATCTTTGGTGAGTTGCTGTAGCTGTTATGTTCTGACAATCTGAATTTTTCTTTTCTAATCCTCCATCGATTCATCATTAAGCCTTAACCTTCCCAACAAAACGACGTTTGAGTTGCCCGAGTGACTGTTTTTTGAATATCTAAGTATATTATATCCACTGGTTCCCATTTATCTACCCAGCTTTTTACATCTTTAAAAACACTATTTTAGCCAGTTTCCTGTTGTAAAGCTGTGTTGACTCTCTGCCATCTATTTCAAATGCTTTGCTATTATTTCCTCACTAATAAATTGCTGTATTTTCTCCTCAGTGTCTAATGCCAGGATAGCTGGCCTGTAGCCCTCTGTTTCTACCTTCAAACTTCCTTCAAAAGTGGGGTTACATTCACTAACATCTGGCCCACTGGGACAGCTGCAGAATCCTGGAATTCTAGGAGTTGGTGCTAACCTGCTGAACTTTAACACACTTTACCTCAAAAGTTCATCCAGCTCCTCGACACCACTTGATTCAACCTCTCCCAACTGCACTCTCCATCACATCCTCACGTACCCACTGTACACACACGCGCTCACACACACGCGCTCACACACACGCGCGCAAACAGACATGTGCACACACAGACGCACACATACAGACACATGCGCACACACACAGACACACACACTCACGTACACATGCGCGCACACTCACAGACAGACAGACAGACACACACACACACACACATATGCGCGCACACTCACAGACAGACAGACAGACAGACAGACACACACACACACATGCGCGCACACTCACAGACAGACACACACACACGTACACATGCGCGCACACTCACAGACAGACACGTGAGATGATTTGGCTCTGAGAATTGTCTGCTCTAATATTCACTGTTAACTCTGTTCCAGGACAGAGACCTGAAGCAGTATATGGATGACTGCGGGAACATAATGAACATGAATAATGTGAAGGTATGAAAACGGTTGCTCACACTCCCAGCTGCTTCAAAGTGTTTGCGCAAGTAGAAATTCTATTCTGAAAGAAAACTTTGTATGATTCTTTGATGGGATGGGGGGAGTGCTTTACTGCCCACTCCACGGGTTGCCCCCTGAGAAGGTGGGGGTGAGCTGGCTTCTTGAACTGCTGCAGCCCATGTGCTGTGGGTTGACCCACAATACCATTCGGGAGGGAATTCCAGGATTTTGACCTAGGGACGCTGAAAGAACGGTGATATATTTCAGGATGGTGAGTGACTTGGAGGGGAGCATGCAGGTGGTGGTGTTCCCCTGAATCTGCTACCTTTATCCTTCAAGTGGGGTGTGGTTGTGGGTTTGGAAGGTGCTGCCCAAAGGATCTTTGGTGAATTTCAGCAGAGCATCTTGTCGATGGTACACACTGCTGCTACTGAGCGTCGGTGGTGGAGGGGGTGAATACTTGTGAATGTGGTGCCAATTGAGCGGGGCTGCTTTGTCCTGGAGTGTTGTTGGAGCTGCGTCCATCCAGGCAAATGGACAGTCTTGTGTCTTGTAGATGGTGAACAGAGTGTGGGGAGGGTAGGATATGGTAATCAGCAAGTGCTTTCCGTGCGAACGTTTGACCTGATGTCATGAGACCTCAAGAGGTCCAGAGATAACGTTAAGGTCTCTCTGGGCAACCCTTTGCCGACTATAGTGCACTGTGCCTCCACCTGTGCTGGGCCTGTCCTGCCACTGGGTCAGGACATATCCAGTGTCCTGATGGTGATGGTGGCTTCTCAAGCCACCCATTGAGTTCTAAGGATCGCTGGACCTAAAACATTATCTCAGATTTCTCTCCATAGATGCTGCCAAACCTGCTGAGCTTTTCCAGCAATGTCTGCTTTCGTTTGTGATTTCTGGGACCTTGTCTGCAAGATTTGATCTGGTGAGGGTGTCAGGCTGGTGTTTGACTACTTTGTGAGGCAGCTGTCCACCAAATTGTCAAACCGAATTGGGGCTGGTTGAGCTCGGGTATTGCTTGCTCTGTTCGACTTGTCCCAGTAAAACACTGTGTTGTAGATTGAACTCCATCCTGGTGAGAATTCTTTTCTCAGTGACTTATTCCAAATGACGGAAGCTGGTGATTAACTTGGGCAGCGTGACAACAGCTCTGAGGAACAGCGCACCTCATGTTCTTTCAGAACATCCTGAAGGGTCTGTTTCCATGCTGTACATCTCTATGACTCTATGACTATCAGCCTCCCCGGAACTCAACCAATAGACCCCTCAGTCTCAATTCATGTTCCTCGACCATCACTCTCTCCTCACTACACTCGGCCAGTTCTTTCATAAAGTGCTCACTGAGTGCTGATTGATAATTAGATTAGATTAGATTACATTACATTACAGTGTGGAAACAGGCCCTTCGGCCCAACAAGTCCCGACCGACCCGCTGAAACGCAGCCCACCCAGACCCCTACATTTACCCCTTACCTAACACTACGGGCAATTTAGCATGGCCAATTCACCTGACCTGCACATCTTCGGACTGTGGGAGGAAACCGGAGCACCCGGAGGAAACCCACGCAGACACGGGGAGAACGTGCAAACTCCACACAGTCAGTCGCCTGAGGTGGGAATTGAAGCCGGGTCTCCGGCGCTATAAGGCAGCAGTGCTAACCACTGTGCCACCGTGCCGCCCACTTCTGAAGCAATCACGTCCTTTCAAAGTCTCGTAGCAAAGAGCAGATGCAGAACAAGACAAAAGTTCTGCAAAAAAAAACAGAAGCTTCCTTAAAGTATTTCAATTCAATGAAACGTCTCTCTCTAATCCCAGTTTGGTGTATTGTCACTGTCCATTAGACCGTATGTTATTGGCCCAGAACTAGGCCAGTCAGCCCATCGAGTCTGGTCCAATGTTCAATCATGGCTGATTGGGGTTGAGAAACCTTTCTCCTGCCTTCACCCCATGGCCTTCAATCCCCGTGACAATTAAGAATCTGTCTTAAATCACTGACTCGGCCTCAATAGCCCCCTGCAACAATGAGTTGCACAGATTGACTTCTACAGATTGACGAATCAGTCTCCCATGGGGAACCTTGTCGAACGCCTTACTGAAGTCCATACAGATCACATATACTGTTCTGCCCTCATCAATCTTCTTTGTTACTTCTTTAAACAACTCAATCAAGTTTGTGAGACACGGTTTCCCACACACAAAGCCATGTTGACTATCCCTAATCAGTCCTTGAAATAAATAGTTTAATTTATTAGTCCTACCTTGTCCCTGCCTGCCCTGACTGTTTGACTCACTTCTGTTCTCAGCTGTACCCGTCTCAGACCGATCTCTTTCCTCACTATCTCCCTGGGTCCCACCCTCCCTCCTCCCCCCCTCCCTCCTCCCCCCCCCCCCCCCCTCCTCCTCCCCCCCCCTCCTCCCCCCCCTCCCCCAAAACTAGTTTAAATCCTCCTGTGCAGTTGTAGCAAATTTCCCTGCCAGTATATTAGTCCCCTTCCAATTTAGGTGCAATCCGTCCTTCTTGCAGGTCACTTCTACATCAAAAGAGATTCCAATGATCCAAAAATGTGAATCCTTCTCCCATTCACCAGCTCCCTAGCCATGCATTCATCTGCTCTATCCTCCTATTCCTGCCCTCACTAGCTCCTAGCACTGAGAGTAATCCAGATATTACTACCCTTGAGGACCTCCTTTTTAAATTTCTGGCTAACTCTCTGTAATCTCCCTTCAGAATCTCAACCTTTTCCCCTCCTATGGGCAATGACCTCCTGCTGGCCCCTCTCCCCCGTGAGAACATTCTGCACCCTCTCTGAGACATCCTTGATCCTGGCACCTGGGAAACAACACACCATTCTGCTTTTTCTCTGCTGGCCACAGAAACGTCTGTCTGTACCTCGGACTATCGAATCCCCTAACACACTTAATCTCTTGGAAGCCGACGTACCCCTCGTTGCATTAGAGCCAGTCTCAATACCAGAAACTTGGCTTTTTGTGCTATGTTCTCCTGAGAATCCATCACCCTCTACATTTTCCAAAACAGCATACCTGTTTGAAATAGGTATATCCACAAAGGACTCCTGCACTAGCTGCCTACCTCTCTTACCCTTCCTGGAGTTAACCCATCTATGTGACTGTATCTGAGACATTCCCCCCTTCCTATAACTGCCATCGATCACATACTGTTGCTGTGGCAAATTCCTCATCTCTTCTTTCTGTCTCTCCAACCAATCCACTCGATCTGATAAGATTCGCATCCGACAGCATTTATGGCAGATATAATCCGCAGTAACCCTTAAACTCTCTTTAAACTCCCACATCTGACAAGAAGTACATATCACTGCAAAGGCCATTTTTGCTCCTTCACAATCTACAGACCCAGAAAATAACACCGTCTTATTCCTCTACAAACACTGCCCCAGGTTAAATTAATAGCTATGGCTTATATTTTAAATTTAGTCAAGAGACTTATCTCCAAAAACATATCATCAAGAAAGAATCCACTGTACCCACTATTGCAGCCTTTCTCTTGGACAGACTTAAAACAACGATTAACTTATCTGATTCTGTGCTGTGAACTTTGCTCAACAGTTCCTCCAAGATTGGTTGTGAATTTCACTGTTTGATGTCCAGCGATACACGAATTCAAACAGCAAAGGCAGTAACTGTGCAGGTTTTTTTTTTCTCTCTCTCTCTCTCTCTCTCTCTCTCTCTCTCTCTGCTCCCCCCCCCCCCTCTCTCCTGCACTGACCTCACCATGCGCTTCCTTTGTCTGTACTTCTCCCTTTTAAAACTGCTGTTGTTTTGACTTTTTTTTTCCAAAGTTCCAAAACAATGCAACAGCATATAAAACAATAATTGCTGCTCCTGGAATTCAAGGAAATCACCTCCAACACCTAAAATATCTCAAAAAAAGGAGCAGTTCTTACAGCCAGAGATTTTTCCTGTCCTCCATCTTGGATTACCCAGAATCCTTTTTTTAAGACTACCAACAGTGTGGAAACAGGCCCTTCAGGCCAACAAGTCCAGACCAACCCTCCAAAGAGTAACCCACCCAGACTTATTGCCCTACATTTACCCTTGGTTAATGCACACTACAGACCAATCCACCCCGACCAGCACCTCTTTGGTCACACAGACAGAGAACATACAAACTCCCCACAGACAGTCACCTAAGGTAGGAATTGAACCCATGTCCTGGCACTATGAGGCAGTAGTGCTCACCACTGAGCCACCACACTGCTCCGATGTCCTGTGAAGTTGAACTGGTTTCTCCCACCCCGATCTTTGAGTGGCACATCTACCTTTAATGTTGTTGTTCCCGGGCCAGTTTGCTCGTGGCTCAGATCATAATCCAGAGATTATTATTGTTTTGCTGCTGATTTTTAGTTTGGCCCCCGAGTTGCTCATATTCCCTCAGCATAACCTCTTTCCACCTCCAGGCTTGGTGCCTACATGGATCACAGCAACTGGATCGTTCCCCTTCCACTCCACGTTCCTCTGCAGCCCAGAGGAGATATCCCGAACCTAGGCACCAGGCACGCAACACAGTCTTCAGGTCTCTTGATCCTGGTCACACAAACAGTGTCTATACACTTGACTATGGGTGGCTCAGTGCTACCTCACAGCACCAGGGACCTGGGTTCGATTCCTGCCTCGGGCAACTGTCTGTGTGGAGTTTGCATGTTGTCCCTGTGTCTGCGTGGGTTTCCTCCCACAGTCCAAAACTGTACAGGTCAGGTGAATTGGCCGTGCTAAATTGCCCATAATGTTAGGTGCATTAGACAGGGGTAAATATAGGGTGGGGGGATGGGTCTTTTTGAATTACTCTTTGGAGGGTCAGTATGGACTTGTTGGGCTGAAGGGCCTGTTTCCATACTGTATTGGTATCTAATCTAATCTCTGGACTATTCTATCCCCCAATTACAACTACATTTTTATTGTCTTCCCCTCATGAATGGTTCCCTGTACCACAATGCAAAGGGCAGTTTGCTCATCCTCCCGACTCACCCACACAGGGAGCAAGAATCTCAAACTTGTTAGACAAGCTCGGGTGCTGTAGGAGCCCCCTCCTGGATCCCCCTACTTGCCTCATTCATTATCACACCCTCCTCTCCCTGACCACATTCAAGGTAGTTAACTTAAGGGGTTTGATTGTCTCCTGAAAAACTCTCTCTGGGAAACTCTTTCCCTGATGTGTCACAATGCTCAAAAACGCTGAGCCAGGAGTTCCTAAACATCCAACACTTGCCACAGACGTTGTCAATATGACCCACAAAGGGATCCATCAACTCCCACATCATGCAGTTACAACACAACACCTCGCCCTGCAACCCTATGTTATTTACTCAGTTCTGGACTTCTACTTTGTAACCTGTAAATATTTCCTACACTTAACCATCAGTCTGAAAGGAACCCAAAATAAGTAGTCAAGATAGGGCCTGTTACCAACCAATGAACCGGCAGCTTTCCTGTGATGTCACTATTGTGTTGGGCACCTGAACCTGGGCTTCAACATTTAGATTAGATTAGATTACTTACAGTGTGGAAACAGGCCCTTCGGCCCAACAAGTCCACACCGCCCCGCCGAAGCGCAACCCACCCAGACCCCTACATTTACCCCTTACCTAACACTACGGGCAATTTAGCAGGGCCAATTCACCTGACCTGCACATCTTTGCACCCAGAGGAAACCCACGCAGACACGGGGAGAATGTGCAAACTCCACACAGTCCGTCGCCTGAGGCGGGAATTGAACCCGGGTCTCTGGTGCTGTGAGGCAGCAGTGCTAACCACTGTGCCACTGTGCCGTCCGTCCTGCAGGAATAAAACCTTAAATTTATGCACTCACTCTAGATTTAATCTCTCTTTCCTGATTTGGTCATGCACTTTCAGCAGACTCTCTCTTAAATAAAGCTGAGGTGAGTGGAGATGACTCTCATTAATTAAGCTTCAATAGAAATTAACATTTTTGAGGCCATATCCAGGCTTAAGGTGATTGACTGATAAATGTCCCTCAGCCAGCTGAGTCAGCTATCTTATTAACCTCTTCAATAGATGTTCTTTGTGTTCTCTCTCTCTGCCTCTGTCTATTCCAAAATCTGTGTGTTTGTCTAATTGTCACTTTCTATTCCCAGTTCAGTATCTTGTCACTGTCTATCACTATTCCCAGTTCAGTATCTTGTCACTGTCTATCACTATTCCCAGTTCAGTATCTTGTCACGGTCTATCACTATTCCCAGCTCAGTATCTTGTCACGGTCTATCACTATTCCCAGTTCAGTATCTTGTCACGGTCTATCACTATTCCCAGTTCAGTATCTTGTCACTGTCTATCACTATTCCCAGTTCAGTATCTTGTCACTGTCTATCACTATTCCCAGTTCAGTATCTTGTCACGGTCTATCACTATTCCCAGCTCAGTATCTTGTCACTGTCTATCACTATTCCCAGTTCAGTATCTTGTCACGGTCTATCACTATTCCCAGTTCAGTATCTTGTCACTGTCTATCACTATTCCCAGTTCAGTATCTTGTCACGGTCTATCACTATTCCCAGTTCAGTATCTTGTCACGGTCTATCACTATTCCCAGCTCAGTATCTTGTCACTGTCTATCACTATTCCCAGTTCAGTATCTTGTCACTGTCTATCACTATTCCCAGTTCAGTATCTTGTCACTGTCTATCACTATTCCCAGCTCAGTATCTTGTCACGGTCTATCACTATTCCCAGTTCAGTATCTTGTCACGGTCTATCACTATTCCCAGCTCAGTATCTTGTCACTGTCTATCACTATTCCCAGTTCAGTATCTTGTCACGGTCTATCACTATTCCCAGTTCAGTATCTTGTCACTGTCTATCACTATTCCCAGTTCAGTATCTTGTCACGGTCTATCACTATTCCCAGTTCAGTATCTTGTCACGGTCTATCACTATTCCCAGTTCAGTATCTTGTCACTGTCTATCACTATTCCCAGTTCAGTATCTTGTCACGGTCTATCACTATTCCCAGTTCAGTATCTTGTCACTGTCTATCACTATTCCCAGTTCAGTATCTTGTCACGGTCTATCACTATTCCCAGTTCAGTATCTTGTCACTGTCTATCACTATTCCCAGTTCAGTATCTTGTCACGGTCTATCACTATTCCCAGTTCAGTATCTTGTCACGGTCTATCACTATTCCCAGTTCAGTATCTTGTCACTGTCTATCACTATTCCCAGTTCAGTATCTTGTCACGGTCTATCACTATTCCCAGTTCAGTATCTTGTCACGGTCTATCACTATTCCCAGTTCAGTATCTTGTCACGGTCTATCACTATTCCCAGTTCAGTATCTTGTCACTGTCTATCACTATTCCCAGTTCAGTATCTTGTCACTGTCTATCACTATTCCCAGTTCAGTATCTTGTCACGGTCTATCACTATTCCCAGTTCAGTATCTTGTCACGGTCTATCACTATTCCCAGTTCAGTATCTTGTCACTGTCTATCACTATTCCCAGTTCAGTATCTTGTCACGGTCTATCACTATTCCCAGTTCAGTATCTTGTCACGGTCTATCACTATTCCCAGTTCAGTATCTTGTCACTGTCTATCACTATTCCCAGTTCAGTATCTTGTCACGGTCTATCACTATTCCCAGTTCAGTATCTTGTCACGGTCTATCACTATTCCCAGTTCAGTATCTTGTCACTGTCTATCACTATTCCCAGTTCAGTATCTTGTCACGGTCTATCACTATTCCCAGTTCAGTATCTTGTCACTGTCTATCACTATTCCCAGTTCAGTATCTTGTCACGGTCTATCACTATTCCCAGCTCAGTATCTTGTCACTGTCTATCACTATTCCCAGTTCAGTATCTTGTCACGGTCTATCACTATTCCCAGCTCAGTATCTTGTCACTGTCTATCACTATTCCCAGTTCAGTATCTTGTCACTGTCTATCACTATTCCCAGCTCAGTATCTTGTCACTGTCTATCACTATTCCCAGTTCAGTATCTTGTCACGGTCTATCACTATTCCCAGCTCAGTATCTTGTCACTGTCTATCACTATTCCCAGTTCAGTATCTTGTCACGGTCTATCACTATTCCCAGTTCAGTATCTTGTCACTGTCTATCACTATTCCCAGTTCAGTATCTTGTCACGGTCTATCACTATTCCCAGTTCAGTATCTTGTCACGGTCTATCACTATTCCCAGTTCAGTATCTTGTCACTGTCTATCACTATTCCCAGTTCAGTATCTTGTCACGGTCTATCACTATTCCCAGTTCAGTATCTTGTCACTGTCTATCACTATTCCCAGTTCAGTATCTTGTCACTGTCTATCACTATTCCCAGTTCAGTATCTTGTCACTGTCTATCACTATTCCCAGTTCAGTATCTTGTCACGGTCTATCACTATTCCCAGTTCAGTATCTTGTCACTGTCTATCACTATTCCCAGTTCAGTATCTTGTCACGGTCTATCACTATTCCCAGTTCAGTATCTTGTCACGGTCTATCACTATTCCCAGTTCAGTATCTTGTCACTGTCTATCACTATTCCCAGTTCAGTATCTTGTCACGGTCTATCACTATTCCCAGTTCAGTATCTTGTCACGGTCTATCACTATTCCCAGTTCAGTATCTTGTCACGGTCTATCACTATTCCCAGTTCAGTATCTTGTCACGGTCTATCACTATTCCCAGTTCAGTATCTTGTCACTGTCTATCACTATTCCCAGTTCAGTATCTTGTCACGGTCTATCACTATTCCCAGTTCAGTATCTTGTCACTTTCTATCACTATTCCCAGTTCAGTATCTTGTCACGGTCTATCACTATTCCCAGTTCAGTATCTTGTCACTGTCTATCACTATTCCCAGTTCAGTATCTTGTCACGGTCTATCACTATTCCCAGTTCAGTATCTTGTCACTGTCTATCACTATTCCCAGTTCAGTATCTTGTCACTGTCTATCACTATTCCCAGTTCAGTATCTTGTCACTGTCTATCACTATTCCCAGTTCAGTATCTTGTCACTGTCTATCACTATTCCCAGTTCAGTATCTTGTCACTGTCTATCACTATTCCCAGCTCAGTATCTTGTCACGGTCTATCACTATTCCCAGTTCAGTATCTTGTCACTGTCTATCACTATTCCCAGCTCAGTATCTTGTCACTGTCTATCACTATTCCCAGCTCAGTATCTTGTCACGGTCTATCACTATTCCCAGTTCAGTATCTTGTCACGGTCTATCACTATTCCCAGCTCAGTATCTTGTCACTGTCTATCACTATTCCCAGTTCAGTATCTTGTCACTGTCTATCACTATTCCCAGCTCAGTATCTTGTCACGGTCTATCACTATTCCCAGTTCAGTATCTTGTCACTGTCTATCACTATTCCCAGTTCAGTATCTTGTTACTGTCTATCACTATTCCCAGCTCAGTATCTTGTCACTGTCTATCACTATTCCCAGCTCAGTATCTTGTCACGGTCTATCACTATTCCCAGTTCAGTATCTTGTCACTGTCTATCACTATTCCCAGTTCAGTATCTTGTCACGGTCTATCACTATTCCCAGTTCAGTATCTTGTCACGGTCTATCACTATTCCCAGCTCAGTATCTTGTCACGGTCTATCACTATTCCCAGCTCAGTATCTTGTCACTGTCTATCACTATTCCCAGCTCAGTATCTTGTCACGGTCTATCACTATTCCCAGTTCAGTATCTTGTCACGGTCTATCACTATTCCCAGTTCAGTATCTTGTCACTGTCTATCACTATTCCCAGCTCAGTATCTTGTCACTGTCTATCACTATTCCCAGTTCAGTATCTTGTCACGGTCTATCACTATTCCCAGTTCAGTATCTTGTCACTGTCTATCACTATTCCCAGTTCAGTATCTTGTCACGGTCTATCACTATTCCCAGCTCAGTATCTTGTCACTGTCTATCACTATTCCCAGTTCAGTATCTTGTCACGGTCTATCACTATTCCCAGTTCAGTATCTTGTCACTGTCTATCACTATTCCCAGTTCAGTATCTTGTCACGGTCTATCACTATTCCCAGTTCAGTATCTTGTCACGGTCTATCACTATTCCCAGTTCAGTATCTTGTCACTGTCTATCACTATTCCCAGTTCAGTATCTTGTCACTGTCTATCACTATTCCCAGTTCAGTATCTTGTCACGGTCTATCACTATTCCCAGTTCAGTATCTTGTCACGGTCTATCACTATTCCCAGTTCAGTATCTTGTCACTGTCTATCACTATTCCCAGTTCAGTATCTTGTCACTGTCTATCACTATTCCCAGTTCAGTATCTTGTCACGGTCTATCACTATTCCCAGTTCAGTATCTTGTCACGGTCTATCACTATTCCCAGTTCAGTATCTTGTCACTGTCTATCACTATTCCCAGTTCAGTATCTTGTCACGGTCTATCACTATTCCCAGTTCAGTATCTTGTCACTGTCTATCACTATTCCCAGTTCAGTATCTTGTCACTGTCTATCACTATTCCCAGTTCAGTATCTTGTCACGGTCTATCACTATTCCCAGTTCAGTATCTTGTCACGGTCTATCACTATTCCCAGTTCAGTATCTTGTCACGGTCTATCACTATTCCCAGCTCAGTATCTTGTCACTGTCTATCACTATTCCCAGTTCAGTATCTTGTCACTGTCTATCACTATTCCCAGCTCAGCATCTTGTCACGGTCTATCACTATTCCCAGTTCAGTATCTTGTCACGGTCTATCACTATTCCCAGCTCAGTATCTTGTCACGGTCTATCACTATTCCCAGTTCAGTATCTTGTCACTGTCTATCACTATTCCCAGTTCAGTATCTTGTCAACGGTCTATCACTATTCCCAGTTCAGTATCTTGTCACTGTCTATCACTATTCCCAGTTCAGTATCTTGTCACTGTCTATCACTATTCCCAGCTCAGTATCTTGTCACGGTCTATCACTATTCCCAGCTCAGTATCTTGTCACTGTCTATCACTATTCCCAGCTCAGTATCTTGTCACTGTCTATCACTATTCCCAGTTCAGTATCTTGTCACTGTCTATCACTATTCCCAGTTCAGTATCTTGTCACGGTCTATCACTATTCCCAGTTCAGTATCTTGTCA
>NC_092750.1:74577603-74625103 GCF_047496795.1 Chiloscyllium punctatum
TGAATGTGTATGGGGGGGGTGTGATTGAGGGAGTGTATGAATGTGTATGGGGGGGGGGGTGTGATTGAGGGGAGTGTATGAATGTGTATGGGGGGGGTGTGATTGAGGGAGTGTATGAATGTGTATGGGGGGGGTGTGATTGAGGGAGTGTATGAGTGTGTACGGGGGGTATGTGATTGAGGGAGTGTATGAATGTGTATGGGGGGTGTGTGATTGAGGAGTGTATGAGTGTGTACGGGGGGGGGTGTGATGAGGGAGTGTATGAATGTGTATGGGGGGGTGTGTGATTGAGGGAGTGTATGAGTGCTGTACGGGGGGGTATGTGATTGAGGGAGTGTATGAATGTGTATGGGGGGGGTGTGTGATTGAGGGAGTGTATGAGTGTGTACGGGGGGGGGGTGTGATTGAGGGAGTGTATGAATGTGTATGGGGGGGGTGTGATTGAGGGAGTGTATGAGTGTGTACGGGGGGGTAGGTGATTGAGGGAGTGTATGAATGTGTATGGGGGGGTGTGTGATTGAGGAGAGTATGAGTGTGTACGGGGGGGGTGTGATTGAGGGAGTGTATGAATGTGTATGGGGGGGGTGTGTGATTGAGGGAGTGTATGAGTGTGTACGGGGGGTATGTGATTGAGGGAGTGTATGAGTGTGTATGGGGGGGGTGTGATTGAGGGAGTGTATGAATGTGTATGGGGGGGGTGTGTGATTGATGGAGTGTATGAGTGTGTACGGGGGGGGTGTGATTGAGAGAGTGTATGAATGTGTACGGGGGGGTGTGATTGATGGAGTGTATGAGTGTGTATGGGGGTGTGTGATTGAGGGAGTGTATGAGTGTGTACGGGGGGGTGTGTGATTGATGGAGTGTATGAGTGTGTACGGGGGGGTGTGATTGAGGGAGTGTATGAGTGTGTACAGGGGGGTCTGATTGAGGGAGTGTATGAGTGTGTTTGGGGGGGGTGTGATTGAGGGAGTGTATGAGTGTGTACGGGGGGTGTGATTGGGAGTGTATTAGTGTGTACGGGGGTGTGATTGAGGGAGTGTATGAGTGTGTATGGGGGGGTGTGATTGAGGGAGTGTATGAGTGTGTACGGGGGTGTGTGATTGAGGGAGTGTATGAATGTGTACGGGGGGGTGTGATTGAGGGAGTGTATGATGTGTACGGGGGGGTGTGATTGATGGAGTGTATGAGTGTGTATGGGGGGGTGTGATTGAGGGAGTGTATGAGTGTGTATGGGGGGGTGTGATTGAGGAGTGTATGAATGTGTACGGGGGGGTGTGATTGAGGGAGTGTATGAGTGTGTACGGGGGGTGTGATTGAGGGAGTGTATGAGTGTGTACGGGGGGTGTGTGATTGATGGAGTGTATGAGTGTGTACGGGGGGGTGTGTGATTGAGGGAGTGTATGAGTGTGTACAGGGGGGTCTGATTGAGGGAGTGTATGAGTGTGTTGGGGGGGGTGTGATTGAGGGAGTGTATGAGTGTGTACGGGGGGTGTGATTGAGGAGTGTATGAGTGTGTACGGGGGGTGTGATTGAGGGAGTGTATGAGTGTGTATGGGGGGGTGTGATTGAGGGAGTGTATGAGTGTGTACGGGGGGTGTGTGATTGAGGGAGTGTATGATGTGTACGGGGGGGTGTGATTGATGGAGTGTATGAGTGTGTATCGGGGGGGTGTGATTGAGGGAGTGTATGAGTGTGTATGGGGGGGTGTGATTGAGGGAGTGTATGAATGTGTACGGGGGGTGTGATTGAGGGAGTGTATGAGTGTGTACGGGGTGGGGTGTGATTGAGGGAGTGTATGAGTGTGTACGGGGGGGTGTGTGATTGAGGGAGTGTATGAGTGTGTACGGGGGGGTGTGTGATTGAGGAGTGTATGAGTGTGTACGGGGGGGTGTGATTGAGGGAGTGTATGAGTGTGTACGGGGGGGCGTGATTGAGGGAGTGTATGAGTGTGTATGGGGGGGTGTGATTGAGGGAGTGTATGAGTGTGTATGGGGGTGTGTGATTGAGGGAGTGTATGAGTGTGTACGGGGGGGTGTGATTGAGGGAGTGTATGAGTGTGTACGGGGGGGGCGTGATTGAGGGAGTGTATGAGTGTGTACGGGGGGGGTGTGATTGAGGGAGTGTATGAATGTGTACGGGGGGGGCGTGATTGAGGGAGTGTATGAGTGTGTACGGGGGGGGGCGTGATTGAGGGAGTGTATGAATGTGTACGGGGGGGTGTGATTGAGGGAGTGTATGAGTGTGTACGGGGGGGGTGTGATTGAGGGAGTGTATGAGTGTGTATGGGGGGGTGTGATTGAGGGAGTGTATGAGTGTGTATGGGGGTGTGTGATTGAGGGAGTGTATGAGTGTGTACGGGGGGGGGTGTGATTGAGGGAGTGTATGAATGTGTATGGGGGGGTGTGATAGAGGGAGTGTATGAGTGTGTACGGGGGGGTGTGATTGAGGGAGTGTATGAGTGTGTACGGGGGGGTGTGATTGAGGGAGTGTATGAGTGTGTATGGGGGGGTGTGATTGAGGGAGTGTATGAGTGTGTATGGGGGGTGTGATTGAGGGAGTGTATGAATGTGTATGGGGGGTTGTGTGATTGAGGGAGTGTATGAGTGTGTACGGGGGGGGTGTGTGATTGAGGAATGTCTGAATGTTTATGGGGGGTGTGATTGAGGGGAGTGTATGAATGTGTACGAGGGGTGTGTGATTGAGGGAGTGTATGAGTGCGTACGGGGGGGTGTGTGATTGAGGGAGTGTATGAATGTGTACGGGGGGGGTGTGATTGAGGGAGTGTATGAGTGTGTATGGGGGGTGTGTGATTAAGGGAGTGTATGAGTGTGTATGGGGGTGTGTGATTGATGGAGTGTATGAGTGTGTATGGGGGGGGTGTCATTGAGGGAGTGTATGAATGTTTTTGGGGATGTGATTGAGGGAGTGTATGAGTGTGTACAGGGGGGGTGTGATTGAGGGAGTGTATGAGTGTGTGGGGGGGTGTGATTGAGGGAGTGTATGAGTGTGTATGGGGGGGTGTGATTGAGGGAGTGTATGAATGTGTACGGGGGGGTGTGATTGAGGGAGTGTATGAATGTGTATGGGGGGGTGTGTGATTGAGGGAGTGTATGAGTGTGTACGGGGGGGTGTGATTGAGGGAGTGTATGAATGTGTACGGGGGGGTGTGATTGAGGGAGTGTATGAGTGTGTATGGGGAGGTGTGATTGAGGGAGTGTATGAGTGTGTATGGGGGGGTGTGATTGAGGGAGTGTATGAGTGTGGACGGGGGGTGTGATTGAGGGAGTGTATGAGTGTGTACGGGGGGTGTGTGATTGAGGGAGTGTATGAGTGGTGTATGGGGGGGCTGTGATTGAGGGAGTGTATGAGTGTGTACAGGGGAGGTGTGATTGAGGGAGTGTATGAGTGTGTATGGGGGGGGAGTGATTGAGGGAGTGTATGAGTTTGTACGGGGGGTGTGATTGAGGGAGTGTATGAGTGTGTACGGGGGGGGTGTGATTGAGGGAGTGTATGAGTGTGTATGGGGGGTGTGATTGAGGGAGTGTATGAGTGTGGAGTGTATGAGTGTGTACGGGGGTGTGTGATTGAGGGAGTGTATGAGTGTGTACGGGGGGTGTTTGATTGAGGGAGTGTATGAGTGTGTATGGGGGGGTGTGTGATTGAGGGAGTGTATGAGTGTGTATGGGGGGGGTGTGTGATTGAGGGAGTGTATGAATATGTACGGGGGGTGTGTGATTGAGGGAGTGTATGAGTGTGTACGGGGGGGTGTGTGATTGAGGGAGTGTATGAGTGTGTACGGGGGGGTGTGTGATTGAGGGAGTGTATGAGTGTGTACGGGGGGGTGTGTGATTGAGGGAGTGTATGAGTGTGTACGGGGGGGTGTGTGATTGAGGGAGTGTATGAGTGTGTACGGGGGGGTGTGTGATTGAGGGAGTGTATGAGTGTGTACGGGGGGTGTGTGATTGAGGGAGTGTATGAGAGTGTACGGGGGGGGTGTGTGATTGAGGGAGTGTATGAGTGTGTATGGGGGGGTGTGATTGAGGGAGTGTATGAATGTGTATGGGGGGGTGTGTGATTGAGGGAGTGTATGAATGTGCACGGGGGGTGTGTGATTGAGGGAGTGTATGAGTGTGTACGGGGGGTGTGTGATTGAGGGAGTGTATGAATGTGTACGGGGGGTGTGTGATTGAGGGAGTGTATGAATGTGTACGGGGGGTGTTTGATTGAGGGAGTGTATGAGTGTGTACGGGGGGGTGTGTGATTGAGGGAGTGTATGAGTGTGTACGGGGGGGTGTGTGATTGAGGGAGTGTATGAATGTGTATGGGGGGGTGATTGAGGGAGTGTGTGAATGTGTACGGGGGGGTGTGATTGAGGGAGTGTATGAGTGTGTACGGGGGGGGTGTGATTGAGGGAGTGTATGAGTGTGTACGGGGGGGTGTGATTGAGGGAGTGTATGAGTGTGTATGGGGGGGTGTGTGATTGAGGGAGTGTATGAATGTGTACGGGGGGGGTGTGATTGAGGGAGTGTATGAGTGTGTACGGGGGCGTGTGTGATTCAGGGAGTGTATGAGTGTGTATGGGGGGGGTGTGATTGAGGGAGTGTATGAATGTGTATGGGGGGGTGTGATTGAGGGAGTGTATGAGTGTGTACGGGGGGTGTGTGATTGAGGGAGTGTATGAGTGTGTACGGGGGGGTGTGTGATTGAGGGAGTGTATGAGTGTGTACGGGGGTGTGTGTGTTTGAGGGAGTGTATGAATGTGTATAGGGGGGGTGTGATTGAGGGAGTGTATGAATGTGTACAGGGGGGTGTGATTGAGGGAGTGTATGAATGTGTATGGGGGTTGTGTGATTGAGGGAGTGTATGAGTGTGTACGGGGGGGGTGTGATTGAGGGAGTGTATGAGTGTGTACGGGGGGGGTGTGATTGAGGGAGTGTATGAATGTGTACGGGGGTGTGTGATTGAGGGAGTGTATGAGTGTGTACGGGGGGGGGTGTGATTGAGGGAGTGTATGAGTGTGTACGGGGGGGGTGTGATTGAGGGAGTGTATGAGTGTGTATGGGGGGGGTGTGTGATTGAGGGAGTGTATGAGTGTGTACGGGGGGGGTGTGATTGAGGGAGTATATGAGTGTGTACGGGGGGGGTGTGATTGAGGGAGTGTATGAGTGTGTATGGGGGGGTGTGTGATTGAGGGAGTGTATGAATGTGTACGGGGGGGGTGTGATTGAGGGAGTGTATGAATGTGTACGGGGGGTGTGTGATTGAGGGAGTGTATGAATGTGTACGGGGGGGTGTGATTAAGGGAGTGTATGAGTGTGTACGGGGGGGTGTGATTAAGGGAGTGTATGAGTGTGTACGGGGGGTGTGTGATTAAGGGAGTGTATGAGTGTGTATGGGGGGGTGTGTGATTGAGGGAGTGTATGAGTGTGTAAGGGGGGGTTTGATTGAGGGAGTGTATGAATGTGTACGGGGGGGTGTGATTGAGGGAGTGTATGAGTGTGTATGGGGAGGTGTGATTGAGGGAGTGTATGAGTGTGTATGGGGGGGTGTGATTGAGGGAGTGTATGAGTGTGTACGGGGGGTGTGATTGAGGGAGTGTATGAGTGTGTACGGGGGGGTGTGTGATTGAGGGAGTGTATGAGTGTGTATGGGGGGGTGTGATTGAGGGAGTGTATGAGTGTGTACGGGGGAGGTGTGATTGAGGGAGTGTATGAGTGTGTATGGGGGGGTGTGATTGAGGGAGTGTATGAGTGTGTACGGGGGTGTGATTGAGGGAGTGTATGAGTGTGTACGGGGGGGGGTGTGATTGAGGGAGTGTATGAGTGTGTATGGGGGGTTGTGATTGAGGGAGTGTATGAGTGTGGGGTGTGATTGAGGGAGTGTATGAGTGTGTACGGGGGGGGTGTGATTGAGGGAGTGTATGAGTGTGTATGGGGGGGTGTGATTGAGGGAGTGTATGAGTGTGTACGGGGGGTGTGTGATTGAGGGAGTGTATGAGTGTGTACGGGGGGGGTGTGTGATTGAGGGAGTGTATGAGTGTGTATGGGGGGGTGTGATTGAGGGAGTGTATGAGTGTGTACGGGGGGTGTTTGATTGAGGGAGTGTATGAGTGTGTACGGGGCGTGTGTGATTGAGGGAGTGTATGAGTGTGTACGGGGGGGTGTGTGATTGAGGGAGTGTATGAATGTGTATGGGGGGGTGATTGAGGGAGTGTGTGAATGTGTACGGGGGGGTGTGATTGAGGGAGTGTATGAATGTGTACGGGGGGGTGTGATTGAGGGAGTGTATGAGTGTGTACGGGGGGGTGTGTGATTGAGGGAGTGTATGAATGTGTATGGGGGGGTGTGTGATTGAGGGAGTGTATGAATGTGTACGGGGGTGTGTGATTGAGGGAGTGTATGAGTGTGTACGGGGGGGGTGTGATTGAGGGAGTGTATGAGTGTGTACGGGGGGGGTGTGATTGAGGGAGTGTATGAGTGTGTATGGGGGGGTGTGTGATTGAGGGAGTGTATGAATGTGTACGGGGGGGGTGTGATTGAGGGAGTGTATGAGTGTGTATGGGGGGGGTGTGTGATTGAGGGAGTGTATGAATGTGTACGGGGGGGTGTGATTGAGGGAGTGTATGAATGTGTACGGGGGGGTGTGATTGAGGGAGTGTATGAGTGTGTACGGGGGGTGTGTGATTAAGGGAGTGTATGAGTGTGTATGGGGGGGTGTGTGATTGAGGGAGTGTATGAGTGTGTACGGGGGGGTTGTGATTGAGGGAGTGTATGAATGTGTACGGGGGGGTGTGATTGAGGGAGTGTATGAGTGTGTATGGGAGGTGTGATTGTGGGAGTGTATGAGTGTGTATGGGGGGGTGTGATTGAGGGAGTGTATGAGTGTGGACGGGGGGTGTGATTGAGGGAGTGTATGAGTGTGTACGGGGGGGTGTGTGATTGAGGGAGTGTATGAGTGTGTATGGGGGGGTGTGATTGAGGGAGTGTATGAGTGTGTACAGGGGAGGTGTGATTGAGGGAGTGTATGAGTGTGTATGGGGGGGAGTGATTGAGGGAGTGTATGAGTTTGTACGGGGGGTGTGATTGAGGGAGTGTATGAGTGTGTACGGGGGGGGTGTGATTGAGGGAGTGTATGAGTGTGTATGGGGGGGTGTGATTGAGGGAGTGTATGAGTGTGGGGTGTGATTGAGGGAGTGTCATGAGTGTGTACGGGGGTGTGTGTGATTGAGGGAGTGTATGAGTGTGTATGGGGGGGTGTGATTGAGGGAGTGTATGAGTGTGTACGGGGGGTGTGTGATTGAGGGAGTGTATGAGTGTGTACGGGGGGGTGTGTGATTGAGGGAGTGTATGAGTGTGTATGGGGGGGTGTGATTGAGGGAGTGTATGAGTGTGTACGGGGGGTGTTTGATTGAGGGAGTGTATGAGTGTGTATGGGGGGGTGTGTGATTGAGGGAGTGTATGAGTGTGTATGGGGGGGGTGTGTGATTGAGGGAGTGTATGAATAGTGTACGGGGGGGTGTGTGATTGAGGGAGTGTATGAGTGTGTACGGGGGGGTGTGTGATTGAGGGAGTGTATGAGTGTGTACGGGGGGGTGTGTGATTGAGGGAGTGTATGAGTGTGTACGGGGGGTGTGTGATTGAGGGAGTGTATGAGTGTGTACGGGGGGGTGTGTGATTGAGGGAGTGTATGAGTGTGTACGGGGGGGTGTGTGATTGAGGGAGTGTATGAGTGTGTACGGGGGGTGTGTGATTGAGGGAGTGTATGAGAGTGTACGGGGGGGGTGTGTGATTGAGGGAGTGTATGAGTGTGTATGGGGGGGTGTGATTGAGGGAGTGTATGAATGTGTATGGGGGGTGTGTGATTGAGGGAGTGTATGAATGTGCACGGGGGTGTGTGATTGAGGGAGTGTATGAGTGTGTACGGGGGGTGTGTGATTGAGGGAGTGTATGAGTGTGTACGGGGGGGGTGTTTGATTGAGGGAGTGTATGAGTGTGTACGGGGGGGTGTGTGATTGAGGGAGTGTATGAGTGTGTACGGGGGGGTGTGTGATTGAGGGAGTGTATGAATGTGTATGGGGGGGTGATTGAGGGAGTGTGTGAATGTGTACGGGGGGGTGTGATTGAGGGAGTGTATGAATGTGTACGGGGGGGTGTGATTGAGGGAGTGTATGAGTGTGTATGGGGGGGTGTGTGATTGAGGGAGTGTATGAATGTGTACGGGGGGGGTGTGATTGAGGGAGTGTATGAGTGTGTACGGGGGCGTGTGTGATTCAGGGAGTGTATGAGTGTGTATGGGGGGGGTGTGATTGAGGGAGTGTATGAATGTGTATGGGGGGTGTGATTGAGGAGTGTATGAGTGTGTACGGGGGGGTGTGTGATTGAGGGAGTGTATGAGTGTGTACGGGGGGGTGTGTGATTGAGGGAGTGTATGAGTGTGTACGGGGGTGTGTGTGTTTGAGGGAGTGTATGAATGTGTATAGGGGGGGTGTGATTGAGGGAGTGTATGATTGTGTACAGGGGGTGTGATTGAGGGAGTGTATGAATGTGTATGGGGGTTGTGTGATTGAGGGAGTGTATGAGTGTGTACGGGGGGGTGTGATTGAGGGAGTGTATGAGTGTGTACGGGGGGGTGTGATTGAGGGAGTGTATGAATGTGTACGGGGGTGTGTGATTGAGGGAGTGTATGAGTGTGTACGGGGGGGGTGTGATTGAGGGAGTGTATGAGTGTGTACGGGGGGTGTGTGATTGAGGGAGTGTATGAGTGTGTACGGGGGTGTGTGTGTTTGAGGGAGTGTATGAATGTGTATAGGGGGGGTGTGATTGAGGGAGTGTATGAATGTGTACAGGGGGGTGTGATTGAGGGAGTGTATGAATGTGTATGGGGGTTGTGTGATTGAGGGAGTGTATGAGTGTGTACGGGGGGGTGTGATTGAGGGAGTGTATGAGTGTGTACGGGGGGGGTGTGATTGAGGGAGTGTATGAATGTGTACGGGGGTGTGTGATTGAGGGAGTGTATGAGTGTGTACGGGGGGGGGTGTGATTGAGGGAGTGTATGAGTGTGTACGGGGGGGGTGTGATTGAGGGAGTGTATGAGTGTGTATGGGGGGGTGTGTGATTGAGGGAGTGTATGAGTGTGTACGGGGGGGGTGTGATTGAGGGAGTATATGAGTGTGTACGGGGGGGGTGTGATTGAGGGAGTGTATGAGTGTGTATGGGGGGTGTGTGATTGAGGGAGTGTATGAATGTGTACGGGGGGGGTGTGATTGAGGGAGTGTATGAATGTGTACGGGGGGGTGTGATTGAGGGAGTGTATGAATGTGTACGGGGGGGTGTGATTAAGGGAGTGTATGAGTGTGTACGGGGGGGTGTGATTAAGGGAGTGTATGAGTGTGTACGGGGGTGTGTGATTAAGGGAGTGTATGAGTGTGTATGGGGGGGTGTGTGATTGAGGGAGTGTATGAGTGTGTAAGGGGGGGTTTGATTGAGGGAGTGTATGAATGTGTACGGGGGGGTGTGATTGAGGGAGTGTATGAGTGTGTATGGGGAGGTGTGATTGAGGAGTGTATGAGTGTGTATGGGTGGGTGTGATTGAGGGAGTGTATGAGTGTGTACGGGGGGTGTGATTGAGGGAGTGTATGAGTGTGTACGGGGGGTGTGTGATTGAGGGAGTGTATGAGTGTGTATGGGGGGGTGTGATTGAGGGAGTGTATGAGTGTGTACGGGGGAGGTGTGATTGAGGGAGTGTATGAGTGTGTATGGGGGGGTGTGATTGAGGGAGTGTATGAGTGTGTACGGGGGTGTGATTGAGGGAGTGTATGAATGTGTACGGGGGGGGTGTGTGATTGAGGGAGTGTATGAGTGTGTATGGGGGGGTGTGATTGAGGGAGTGTATGAGTGTGTATGGGGGGGTGTGATTGAGGGAGTGTATGAGTGTGTACGGGGGTTGTGTGATTGAGGAGTGTATGAATGTGTATGGGGGGGTGTGATTGAGGGAGTGTATGAGTGTGTACGGGGAGGTGTGATTGAGGGAGTGTATGAGTGTGTATCGGGGTGTGTGATTGAGGGAGTGTATGAGTGTGTACGGGGGGGTGTGTGATTGAGGGAGTGTATGAGTGTGTATGGGGGGGTGTGATTGAGGGAGTGTATGAGTGTGTATGGGGGTGTTTGATTGAGGGAGTGTATGAGTGTGTACGGGGGGGTGTGTGATTGAGGGAGTGTATGAGTGTGTATGGGGGGGTGTGATTGAGGGAGTGTATGAGTGTGTATGGGGGGGTGTGATTGAGGGAGTGTATGAGTGTGTATGGGGGTGTGTGATTGAGGGAGTGTATGAGTGTGTACGGGGGGGTGTGTGATTGAGGGAGTGTATGAGTGTGTACGGGGGGGGTGTGATTGAGGGAGTGTATGAGTGTGTACGGGGGGTGTGTGATTGAGGGAGTGTATGAATGTGTACGGGGGGGGTGTGTGATTGAGGGAGTGTATGAGTGTGTACGGGGGGGTGTGATTGAGGGAGTGTATGAATGTGTACGGGGGGTGTGTGATTGAGGGAGTGTATGAATGTGTGTGGGGGGGTGTGATTAAGGGAGTGTATGAGTGTGTACGGGGGTGTGTGATTGAGGGAGTGTATGTGTGTGTACGGGGGGGTGTGTCATTGAGGGAGTGTATGATTGTGTATGGGGGGGGTGATTGAGGGAGTGTGTGAATGTGTACGGGGTGGGTGTGATTGAGGGAGTGTATGAGTGTTTATGGGGGGGGGTGTGATTGAGGGAGTGTATGAATGTGTACGGGGGGGGTGTGTGATTGAGGGAGTGTATGAGTGTGTATGGGGGGGTGTGATTGAGGGAGTGTATGAGTGTGTATGGGGGGGTGTGATTGAGGGAGTGTATGAGTGTGTACGGGGGTTGTGTGATTGAGGGAGTGTATGAATGTGTATGGGGGGTGTGATTGAGGGAGTGTATGAGTGTGTACGGGGAGGTGTGATTGAGGGAGTGTATGAGTGTGTATCGGGGTGTGTGATTGAGGGAGTGTATGAGTGTGTACGGGGGGGTGTGTGATTGAGGGAGTGTATGAGTGTGTATGGGGGGGTGTGATTGAGGGAGTGTATGAGTGTGTATGGGGGTGTTTGATTGAGGGAGTGTATGAGTGTGTACGGGGGGGTGTGTGATTGAGGGAGTGTATGAGTGTGTATGGGGGGGTGTGATTGAGGGAGTGTATGAGTGTGTATGGGGGGGTGTGATTGAGGGAGTGTATGAGTGTGTATGGGGGGGTGTGATTGAGGGAGTGTATGAGTGTGTACGGGGGTTGTGTGATTGAGGGAGTGTATGAATGTGTATGGGGGGGTGTGATTGAGGGAGTGTATGAGTGTGTACGGGGAGGTGTGATTGAGGGAGTGTATGAGTGTGTATCGGGGTGTGTGATTGAGGGAGTGTATGAGTGTGTACGGGGGGGTGTGTGATTGAGGGAGTGTATGAGTGTGTATGGGGGGGTGTGATTGAGGGAGTGTATGAGTGTGTATGGGGGTGTTTGATTGAGGGAGTGTATGAGTGTGTACGGGGGGGTGTGTGATTGAGGGAGTGTATGAGTGTGTATGGGGGGGTGTGATTGAGGGAGTGTATGAGTGTGTATGGGGGGGTGTGATTGAGGGAGTGTATGAGTGTGTATGGGGGTGTGTGATTGAGGGAGTGTATGAGTGTGTACGGGGGGGTGTGTGATTGAGGGAGTGTATGAGTGTGTACGGGGGGGGTGTGATTGAGGGAGTGTATGAGTGTGTACGGGGGGTGTGTGATTGAGGGAGTGTATGAATGTGTACGGGGGGGGTGTGATTGAGGGAGTGTATGAGTGTGTACGGGGGGGGTGTGATTGAGGGAATGTATGAGTGTGTATGGGGGGGTGTGTGATTGAGGGAGTGCATGAATGTGTACGGGGGGGGTGTGATTGAGGGAGTGTATGAGTGTGTACGGGGGGGGTGTGATTGAGGGAGTGTATGAATGTGTACGGGGGGGTGTGATTGAGGGAGTGTATGAATGTGTACGGGGGGGTGTGATTGAGGGAGTGTATGAATGTGTACGGGGGGGTGTGATTGAGGGAGTGTATGAGTGTGTACGGGGGGGTGTGATTAAGGGAGTGTATGAGTGTGTACGGGGGGTGTGATTGAGGGAGTGTATGAGTGTGTACGGGGAGTGTGTGATTGAGGGAGTGTATGAGTGTGTATGGGGGGGTGTATGATTGAGGGAGTGTATGAGTGTGTACGGGGGGGTGTGATTGAGGGAGTGTATGAGTGTGTATGGGGGGGGTGATTGAGGGAGTGTATGAGTGTGTATGGGGGGGTGTGTGATTGAGCGAGTGTATGAGTGTGTATGGGGGGTGTGATTGAGGGAGTGTATGAGTGTGTGCGGGGGGGTGTGATTGAGGGAGTGTATGAGTGTGTATGGGGGGGTGTGATTGAGGGAGTGTATGAGTGTGTACAGGGGGGTGTGATTGAGGGAGTGTATGAGTGTGTATGGGGGGGTGTGTGATTGAGGGAGTGTATGAGTGTGTACGGGGGTTGTGATTGAGGGAGTGTATGAATGTGTACGGGGGTGTGTGATTTAGGGAGTGTATGAGTGTGTACGGGGAGGTGTGATTAAGGGAGTGTATGAGTGTGTATCGGGGTGTGTGATTGAGGGAGTGTATGAGTGTGTACGGGGGGGTGTGTGATTGAGGGAGTGTATGAGTGTGTATGGGGGGGTGTGATTGAGGGAGTGTATGAGTGTGTATGGGGGTGTGTGATTGAGGGAGTGTATGAGTGTGTACGGGGGGGTGTGTGATTGAGGGAGTGTATGAGTGTGTATGGGGGGGTGTGATTGAGGGAGTGTATGAGTGTGTATGGGGGGGTGTGATTGAGGGAGTGTATGAGTGTGTACGGGGGGGTGTGTGATTGAGGGAGTGTATGAATGTGTACGGGGGGTGTGATTGAGGGAGTGTATGAATGTGTATGGGGGGGTGTGATTGAGGGAGTGTATGAGTGTGTATGGGGGGGGTGTGATTGAGGGAGTGTATGAGTGTGTACGGGGGGGGTGTGATTGAGGGAGTGTATGAATGTGTATGGGGGGGTGTGATTGAGGGAGTGTATGAATGTGTATGGGGGGGTGTGATTGAGGGAGTGTATGAGTGTGTATGGGGGGGTGTGATTGAGGGAGTGTATGAGTGTGTACGGGTGGGTGTGTGATTGAGGGAGTGTATGAATGTGTATGGGGGGGGTGTGTGATTGAGGGAGTGTATGAATGCGTATGGGGGGGTGTGTGATTGAGGGAGTGTATGAGTGTGTACGGGGGTGGTGTGATTGAGGGAGTGTATGAATGTGTATGGGGGGGTGTGATTGAGGGAGTGTATGAGTGTGTATGGGGGTGTGTGATTGAGGGAGTGTATGAGTGTGTATGGGGGGGGTGTGTGATTGAGGGAGTGTATGAGTGTGTACGGGGGGGTGTGTGATTGAGGGAGTGTATGAGTGTGTATGGGGGGGTGTGATTGAGGGAGTTTATGAGTGTATATGGGGGTGTGTGATTGAGGGAGTGTATGAGTGTGTATGGGGGGGTGTGATTGAGGGAGTGTATGAGTGTGTACGGGGGGGTGTGATTGAGGGAGTGTATGAGTGTGTATGGGGGGGTGTGATTGAGGGAGTGTATGAATGTGTATGGGGGGGGTGTGATTGAGGGAGTGTATGAGTGTGTACGGGGGTGTGTGATTGAGGGAGTGTATGAGTGTGTACGGGGGGTGTGATTGAGGGAGTGTATGAGTGTGTACGGGGGGTGTGTGATTGAGGAAGTGTATGAGTGTGTACGGGGGGGCGTGATTGAGGGAGTGTATGAGTGTGTATGGGGGGTGTGATTGAGGGATTGTATGAGTGTGTATGGGGGGGTGTGTGATTGAGGGAGTGTATGAGTGTGTACGGGGGGTGTGTGATTGAGGGAGTGTATGAGTGTGTACGGGGGGGTGTGATTGAGGGAGTGTATGAATGTGTATGGGGGGGGTGTGATTGAGGGAGTGTATGAGTGTGTACGGGGGGGGTGTGATTGAGGGAGTGTATGAATGTGTATGGGGGGTGTGTGATTGATGGAGTGTATGAGTGTGTACCGGGGGGGTGTGTGATTGAGGGAGTGTATGAGTGTGTACGGGGGGGTGTGATTGAGGGAGTGTATGAATGTGTACGGGGGGTGTGTGATTGAGGGAGTGTATGAATGTGTATGGGGGGGTGTGATTAAGGGAGTGTATGAGTGTGTACGGGGGTGTGTGATTGAGGGAGTGTATGTGTGTGTACGGGCGGGTGTGTCATTGAGGGAGTGTATGATTGTGTATGGGGGGGGTGATTGAGGGAGTGTGTGAATGTGTACGGGGTGGGTGTGATTGAGGGAGTGTATGAGTGTTTATGGGGGGGTGTGTGATTGAGGGAGTGTATGAGTGTGTACGGGGGCGGTGTGTGATTGAGGGAGTGTATGAGTGTGTATGGGGGGGTGTGATTGAGGGAGTGTATGAATGTGTATGGGGGGGGTGTGTGATTGAGGGAGTGTATGAGTGTGTATGGGGGGGTGTGATTGAGGGAGTGTATGAGTGTGTATGGGGGGGTGTGATTGAGGGAGTGTATGAGTGTGTACGGGGGGTGTGTGATTGAGGGAGTGTATGAATGTGTACGGGGGGGTGTGATTGAGGGAGTGTATGAGTGTGTATGGGGGGGTGTGATTGAGGGAGTGTATGAGTGTGTATGGGGGGGTGTGATTGAGGGAGTGTATGAGTGTGTATGGGGGGGTGTGATTGAGGGAGTGTATGAGTGTGTACGGGGAGGTGTGATTGAGGGAGTGTATGAGTGTGTATCGGGGTGTGTGATTGAGGGAGTGTATGAGTGTGTACGGGGGGGTGTGTGATTGAGGGAGTGTATGAGTGTGTATGGGGGGGTGTGATTGAGGGAGTGTATGAGTGTGTATGGGGGTGTGTGATTGAGGGAGTGTATGAGTGTGTACGGGGGGGTGTGTGATTGAGGGAGTGTATGAGTGTGTATGGGGGGGTGTGATTGAGGGAGTGTATGAGTGTGTATGGGGGGGTGTGATTGAGGGAGTGTATGAGTGTGTATGGGGGTGTGTGATTGAGGGAGTGTATGAGTGTGTACGGGGGGGTGTGTGATTGAGGGAGTGTATGAGTGTGTACAGGGGGGGTGTGATTGAGGGAGTGTATGAGTGTGTACGGGGGGTGTGTGATTGAGGGAGTGTATGAATGTGTACGGGGGGGTGTGATTGAGGGAGTGTATGAGTGTGTACGCGGGGGGTGTGATTGAGGGAATGTATGAGTGTGTATGGGGGGGTGTGTGATTGAGGGAGTGTATGAATGTGTACGGGGGGGTGTGATTGATGGAGTGTATGAATGTGTACGGGGGGGTGTGGTTGAGGGAGTGTATGAGTGTGTACGGGGGGGTGTGATTAAGCGAGTGTATGAGTGTGTACGGGGGGTGTGATTCAGGGAGTGTATGAGTGTGTACGGGGAGTGTGTGATTGAGGGAGTGTATGAGTGTGTATGGGGGGGTGTATGATTGAGGGAGTGTATGAGTGTGTACGGGGGGGTGTGATTAAGGGAGTGCATGAGTGTGTATGGGGGGGGTGATTGAGGGAGTGTATGAGTGTGTATGGGGGGGTGTGTGATTGAGCGAGTGAATGAGTGTGTATGGGGGGTGTGATTGAGGGAGTGTATGAGTGTGTGCGGGGGGGTGTGATTGAGGGAGTGTATGAGTGTGTATGGGGGGGTGTGATTGAGGGAGTGTATGAGTGTGTACGGGGGGGTGTGATTGAGGGAGTGTATGAGTGTGTATGGGGGGGTGTGTGATTGAGGGAGTGTATGAGTGTGTACGGGGGGGGGGGTTGTGATTGAGGGAGTGTATGAATGTGTACGGGGGTGTGTGATTGAGGGAGTGTATGAGTGTGTACGGGGAGGTGTGATTGAGGGAGTGTATGAGTGTGTATCGGGGTGTGTGATTGAGGGAGTGTATGAGTGTGTACGGGGGGGTGTGTGATTGAGGGAGTGTATGAGTGTGTATGGGGGGGTGTGATTGAGGGAGTGTATGAGTGTGTATGGGGGTGTGTGATTGAGGGAGTGTATGAGTGTGTACGGGGGGGTGTGTGATTGAGGGAGTGTATGAGTGTGTATGGGGGGGTGTGATTGAGGGAGTGTATGAGTGTGTATGGGGGGGTGTGATTGAGGGAGTGTATGAGTGTGTACGGGGGGGTGTGATTGAGGGAGTGTATGAGTGTGTATGGGGGGGTGTGATTGAGGGAGTGTATGAATGTGTATGGGGGGGGTGTGATTGAGGGAGTGTATGAGTGTGTACGGGGGGGTGTGATTGAGGGAGTGTATGAGTGTGTACGGGTGGTGTGATTGAGGGAGTGTATGAGTGTGTACGGGGGGTGTGTGATTGAGGGAGTGTATGAGTGTGTACGGGGGGGCGTGATTGAGGGAGTGTATGAGTGTGTATGGGGGGTGTGATTGAGGGATTGTATGAGTGTGTATGGGGGGGGTGTGTGATTGAGGGAGTGTATGAGTGTGTACGGGGGGTGTGTGATTGAGGGAGTGTATGAGTGTGTACGGGGGTGTGTGATTGAGAGAGTGTATGAATGTGTACGGGGGGGTGTGATTGAGGGAGTGAATGAGTGTGTATGGGGGGGGTGTGATTGAGGGAGTGTATGAGTGTGTACGGGGGGGGTATGATTGAGGGAGTGTATGAATGTGTATGGGGGGTGTGTGATTGAGGGAGTGTATGAGTGTGTACGGGGGTGGTGTGTGATTGAGGGAGTGTATGAGTGTGTACGGGGGGGTGTGATTGAGGGAGTGTATGAATGTGTACGGGGGGTGTGTGATTGAGGGAGTGTATGAATGTGTATGGGGGTGTGTGATTAAGGGAGTGTATGAGTGTGTACGGGGGTGTGTGATTGAGGGAGTGTATGTGTGTGTACGGGGGGGTGTGTCATTGAGGGAGTGTATGATTGTGTATGGGGGGGGTGATTGAGGGAGTGTGTGAATGTGTACGGGGGGGGTGTGATTGAGGGAGTGTATGAGTGTGTATGGGGGGGTGTGTGATTGAGGGAGTGTATGAGTGTGTACGGGGGGTTGTGTGATTGAGGGAGTGTATGAGTGTGTATGGGGGGGTGTGATTGAGGGAGTGTATGAATGTGTACGGGGGGGGTGTGTGATTGAGGGAGTGTATGAGTGTGTATGGGGGGGTGTGATTGAGGGAGTGTATGAGTGTGTACGGGGGGTGTGTGATTGAGGGAGTGTATGAATGTCTATGGGGGGGTGTGATTGAGGGAGTGTATGAGTGTGTACGGGGAGGTGTGATTGAGGGAGTGTATGAGTGTGTATCGGGGTGTGTGATTGAGGGAGTGTATGAGTGTGTACGGGGGGGTGTGTGATTGAGGGAGTGTATGAGTGTGTATGGGGGGGTGTGATTGAGGGAGTGTATGAGTGTGTATGGGGGTGTGTGATTGAGGGAGTGTATGAGTGTGTACGGGGGGGTGTGTGATTGAGGGAGTGTATGAGTGTGTATGGGGGGGTGTGATTGAGGGAGTGTATGAGTGTGTATGGGGGGGTGTGTGATTGAGGGAGTGTATGAGTGTGTACGGGGGGGGGTGTGATTGAGGGAGTGTATGAGTGTGTATGGGGGGTGTGATTGAGGGAGTGTATGAGTGTGTACGGGGGGTGTGTGATTGAGGGAGTGTATGAGTGTGTATGGGGGGTGTGTGTGATTGAGGGAGTGTATGAGTGTGTATGGGGGGTGTGATTGAGGGATTGTATGAGTGTGTATGGGGGGGGTGTGTGATTGAGGGAGTGTATGAGTGTGTACGGGGGGTGTGTGATTGAGGGAGTGTATGAGTGTGTACGGGGGGGTGTGATTGAGGGAGTGTATGAATGTGTACGGGGGGGTGTGATTGAGGGAGTGTATGAATGTGTACGGGGGGGTGTGTGATTGAGGGAGTGTATGAGTGTGTACGGGGGGGGTGTGATTGAGGGAGTGTATGAGTGTGTACGGGGAGGTGTGTGATTGAGGGAGTGTATGAGTGTGTATGGGGGGGTGTGATTGAGGGAGTGTATGAATGTGTACGGGGGGGGTGTGTGATCGAGGGAGTGTATGAATGTGTACGGGGGGGTGTGATTGAGGGAGTGTATGAGTGTGTACGGGGGGGAGTGATTGAGGGAGTGTATGAGTGTGTATGGGGGGGTGTGATTGAGGGAGTGTATGAATGTGTACGGGGGGTGTGTGATTGAGGGAGTGTATGAGTGTGTAAGGGGGTGTGTGATTGAGGGAGTGTATGAATGTGTACGGGGGGGTGTGATTGAGGGAGTGTATGAGTGTGTATGGGGGGGTGTGATTGAGGGAGTGTATGAATGTGTATGGGGGGGTGTGATTGAGGGAATGTATGAATGTGTAGGTGGGGGGTGTGATTGAGGGAGTGTATGAGTGTGTACGGGGGGTGTGATTGAGGGAGTGTATGAGTGTGTGGGGGGGTGTGATTGAGGGAGTGTATGAGTGTGTACGGGGGGGGGGGTGAGATTGAGGGAGTGTATGAATGTGTATGGGGGGGTGTGATTGAGGGAGTGTATGAGTGTATATGGGGGGTGTGTGATTGAGGGAGTGTATGAGTGTGTATGGGGGGGTGTGTGATTGAGGGAGTGTATGAGCGTATATGGGGGGTGTGTGATTGAGGGAGTGTATGAGCGTATATGGGGGGTGTGTGATTGAGGGAGTGTATGAGTGTGTATGGGGGGGTGTGTGATTGAGGGAGTGTATGAATGTGTATGGGGGGGTGTGATTGAGGGAGTGTATGAGTGTGTATGGGGGGTGTGATTGAGGGAGTGTATGAGTGTGTACGGGGGGGGTGTGATTGAGGGAGTGTATGAGTGTGTACGGGGGGTGTGTGATTGAGGGAGTGTATGAGTGTGTATGGGGGGGTGTGATTGAGGGAGTGTATGAATGTGTACGGGGGGGGTGTGATTGAGGGAGTGTATGAGTGTGTACGGGGGGGTGTGTGATTGAGGGAGTGTATGAGTGTGTATGGGGGGGTGTGATTGAGGGAGTGTATGAATGTGTATGGGGGGTGTGTGATTGAGGGAGTGTATGAGTGTGTACGGGGGGGGGTGTGTGATTGAGGGAGTGTATGAGTGTGTATGGGGGGGTGTGTGATTGAGGGAGTGTATGAATGTGTATGGGGGGGTGTGTGATTGAGGGAGTGTATGAGTGTGTACGGGGGGGTGTGTGATTGAGGGAGTGTATGAGTGTGTACGGGGGGGGTGTGTGAATGAGAGTGGATTGTGTATGGGAGTGAGAAGTCGTGTATGAATGTCTGCAGCTGGAGGACACTGGGTTGGAGTTGCTGACTGAGATTCGTGCTCCCGTGTCAGGTGATAACTGTTAGCGCGTTGATGCTAGATCAGGACCAAGGAGGTGAAAATCCCATTTGAAGCAGAAATGTTCTGTGAGCCTCTGTACAGCATGTATAGCTCAGGGAGTTGATGTGGTATGCTGGGAAAGACTTCTATAATGTCCAGGAAGAAGAGAATCTTACCTCTCTCAGAGGAAAGTGCCTCTGGCTACTCTGAGCTGAGGGCCATTGGCTGAGACAAAACAGTGAACAGCAAGAGGTATCCCTTCCCCGTCGATCTCAGTGAGTTCAACGGAAGTCAACTCCCGCTCTCCAACGGTTACAGTTCCAATGTAAGAAGTAAATGTGACCTGATTATTATGAAGTGCTGCTTTGTCAGGGGCCACAGTTTGGCCAAATGGGACTCAGTGTCAGCTGATCGCCCCGTAGCTTCCAGAATCTAACTTGTCCTCAGGTTTTTGTGCTGTTTACTTATGAGACATGGGGATTACTGGCTGGGACAGCATTTACTGCCCGCCCCTAGTTGCCCTTGAGAAGGGGGTGGCGGGCTGTCTTCTTGAATTACTGCAGTCCACGTGCTGTGGGTTGACCCACAAGTCATTAGGTAGGGAAGTCCAGGACTTTGACCCAGTGACAGTGATGCAATGTCCAAGTCAGGATGGTGGGTGGCTTGAAGGAGAACTTGCAGTGGGCGGTACGCCCATGTATCCGCTGCCCTTGTCCCCTGGCTGGAATCGGCTGTGAGTTTGGAAGGGGCTGGGCTGTCTGAGGATCTGCTGTGTGTATTTCTCTGTCTGTGTGATCCACGGCCTGAATGTTTCCCTTTCCTTTTGCAGGATTGGCTCGAGCCAAGTCTGTCCCTACAAAGACCTACTCAAATGAAGTGGTGACGCTGTGGTACCGTCCTCCAGACGTTCTCCTGGGCTCAACAGAATACTCTACACCCATTGACATGTGGTGAGGCCTTGTTTCACCCAGCTTTCCGTGTCACTATTCCCACACCAGCTAACCCTGGAGCAGTCCAGCTCCCTTTACAATGCTTGTTTACTGATTCACTGTGTCAACCAACCCAACCACCCTCCTCCTGTCTCCTCTCAATTTCTCCACCCTCCTCCTACTACTCTCTCCTCCTCCTGTCATGTCCCCTCACAGACTTACCCTGACCATGCCTGTTATCCCCTCCTCCTGCGTTTCCTGTCCCCACAACCCTTCCAGTTCCCTCGAACCTACCTCCATCCCCTCCATCCCCTCCTTCCCTCCTCTTCTCCCTCATTCTCCTCACCCTCTCCCTCCTCCCACTGAACTCATGTCCCCCTTTCCCCCTCCTGTCCCCATCCCCTTCTTGACCCTCACGCCCTCCTGCCCCCTCCTCTCTCCCTCCTCCCCCTCAGTCCTTTCCCTCCCCCCCTTCCCCCCCCCCATTCCCCTCCCCTCTTCATATCTCTCTCCCCGCCTCTAGTTCGGTCGTTCCTGTTCTGTAGCCTGCTTTGTCTCCTCCTCACTGTCAGCCGTTCTCCAGGGTTTGCTGTTCACGGTGAGATGGTGATTCTGAATTCTTGTCCAAATCACTGAACTAATGTGAATCTGGCCTTCGCTGTCTACAACTCCCCCCCAACCTGAAAACTAACCAATCACCAGCACCGTTCATTATTCCTGCTCTCACACTGACCCTCTGACTCCATGAGTAGTTTTAACCAACTGAGTCCAATCTGGGACCTTTGCTTCCTGAGCACGCCACCAATGGGGGGGGGAGATCTTGGGGAGATGCTGGAATCACTGCGACTAATATAGTACAGGTAGACAACCCTTTATCCGAAATCTGATTGGCTCCAAAGTCCGAAGGTCTTTTTGAGACGTTTTTTTTTTCCTCATTAACAAGGTGTGCAAACAAGTCGACACCCGCTCGATGCTTGTCACTCAGATGCGATGTGTTGGGGGCGTAGCCCAGCACTGGCAGGCCTCAGTTCTGTCTCAAGGTCCATTTTACTCAGGGAGTCTGCCCCTCCGGTAAAAAAAAAACATTCACCATCAAACTGTCACTTATTCTGAAATCCGAAACATTCTGAATTCCGAAAGCCAGCTGGTCCCGAGCATTTCGGATAAAGGATTGCACACCTGTATATGTACTCTGGTGCCAGTGTGATGCCAGGTTTTGGCAGAATGTCATAACGACTGACAAATTGGATCCATCGGCACGTCCCTTTGGCTGTTTACTGATTGGCCAGTTCATGTTTGTGAACCTGAAGGAGATCGTGTTGAACATTAGTTGCGATCCCATGACGAAAGGACGCTCACTGAACATTCTAGAGTGTTGCCCTGACAATAATGGTGAGATTGGTCAGTTAGATTGATAGCGTGGCTCATCGATGTTTTCTGGAGACAGCGGTTCGTCGATAGGCCGAAATAGGGAAAAGCAAAGACTGCAGATGCTGGAGATCAGAGCCCGAGTGCTGGAAAAGCACAGCAGCTCAAGCAGCATCCGAGGAGCAGGAGAGTCGAGGTCTCTGGCAGAAGCGCCTCATCAGCCCTTATGCCCGAAAGGTCGATTCGCCCTCTCCTCGGCTGCTGCCTGAGCTGCTGTGCTTTTCCAGCACCAGACTCTCGATAGGCTGAAATATCCCTGCCGTGAATAATGGAGAATTGTTATCTCTGCTTCGGTCAGTTTTAAACAGCGCCGTTTCCTGAGTTGTGTCGTTGTGTTTCTCTGTAGGGGCGTCGGCTGCATATTTTATGAGATGGGAACAGGCCGTCCATGTTTCTCAGGATCCACGGTCGAGGACCAGTTACATTTGATATTCAGGATTCTGGGTGAGAAGATCCTGGTCCTGCTTCTCTCCACGTTGCCACATTCCCTCAGCCAATGGGGGATAACTCTGTGCCATTTGCTTTGATTCGCAGGAACTCCAACTGAGGAGACATGGTCAGGAATCTCGACTCACGAACAGTTCAGCGCTTATCATTTCCCGAGATACAAGGCAGAACCTCTTATCAACCATGCCCCCAGGTCAGATACGGTACCTACTCCACACTCGCTTGTGGTTTGTTTGCTTTTTGGAATGAGTTTTGAGGGTCAGGTTAAGGACACTGCACTGCAAAGGCTGAGTGGTTAGCACTGCTGCCTCACAGCACCAGGGACCCAGGTTCGATTCCAACCTCGGGTGACTCTCTGTGTGGAGTTTGCACGTTCTCCCTGTGTCTGCGTGGGTTTCCTCTGGCTGCTCTGGTTTCCTCCCACAGTCCAAAGATGTGCAGGTCAGGTGAATTGGCCACGCTAAATTGCCCGTAGTGTTCAAGGATGTGTAGGTTAGGTGTATTAATCAGGGGTAAATGTAGGGTATGAGTGGGTTACTCTTGGGAGGGTCGGTGTGGACTTGTTGGGCCGAAGGGCCTGTTTCCCCACTGTAGGGATTCTAATTCTACATCACAAAAACTACCCTGTGTCCTTCCATCAGCCCGTTGATGTATCTGAAGCCTGCATGGCATCACAGATTGCTCACGTGTACTGCTCTGAACATAAGGAGGGGCTTATCACCCAGAACACTAAAATGGCTGTCTATTCCTTATATCTGTGTGGACCATTATACAATAGAGTCACAGAGTCAAACCCGACCAGATATCCCAACCCAATCTAGTCCCACCTGCCAGCACCCAGCCCATATCCCTCCAAACCCTTCCTATTCATATACCCATCCAAATGCCTCTTAAATGTTGCAATTGTACCAGCCTCCAACCCATCCTTTGGCAGCTCATTCCATACACGTACCACTTACAACAAGATACACTTGACAATAAATAAACCAAACCAAATTAAAATTAAATCATTAGGTACATTCTCCATGTCTTTATCCTGTCTAATCCTGTGTCGGAAGTTTCAGGTTCCTGCAAGATTCCCCTCTCAGTCTTCTCAACCCCATTGAATATCGTCCTGACTGTTCCAGCCTCTCTTTATTCATCAGTCCTGTCATCCCAGGAATCAGCCTGGGAAACCTTTGTTACATTCCCACCATTGCTTCCTCAGATAAGGAAGCCAAAACTACACACTAGACTACAGGTGAGGTCTGCTCACATATTGAATTGAAATTCACTGTTCTTTTGAATCGGCTGCAGGGATGATTTTCGAGATTAGCTACTGGGCACGCTGCAAAGATCGCAGTCTGTCTTTTGTTATCTTGAGGATGCGGGGGTCACCAGTTTGCTAGTTGCAGGTCCTGGACTCCTGTCAGGTATAAACAAGGACTGCAGATGCTGGAAACCAGAGTCTCGATGAGAGTGGTGCTGGAAAAGCACAGCAGGTCAGGCGGCATCCGAGGAGCAGGAGAATCAGGAATAGAGCTCTTGACTCCTGCTGTTCGCAGCATTGAGTTCCCACTGACCTTTACTAAAATAAAAGGGTCACATTAATTTAGGTGCAGGGGGAAACAGCACAAAGTCAAGGTGTGGAGGTGCTGGTGGGCCTGGCTTGAGGATGAGTCCGTGGGAGGGTTCCGTATATCAGAGAGTGCTGGCAGACACTGTTTGTTCTGGTGTCAGGCAGGACGTGGATTTGTGAAGGACATTGTTTCATTCTCAACTCAACCGTGGGCTGCGTGAGGCCCTGTCAAAGTGTGCAGCAAGATCATCACCCTCGGTGTTCCTTCAGCCACGGGCAGCGACAGCCAGAGGTTACTGTTCGATCCCATCAGCGGGAGGACTAACAGGGGTGTAACCAAAGCCAGATGCTGACTGTCCTTGAGCAGCCACAGTGTGCTCAGGAATGTCAGAGTGCCCTCACACACTCTCAGTCGTCTTACTCCACAGCTCAGAATCAGGATGACATGTTTACTGGGTCCTTAACTGCGGAAGTACGATAGCACAGGGTGTTACCGCTCCGCAAGTGTTCACAGAGACCTCTTCTGCCTCCAGTTCAGAACATAGGAGCTTGGGTAGGCCATTCACCCCATCATCGAGCCTACCTGACTATTTCCACAGTGTCCTTTCCTTGCACTATTTCATTCCTTGGATGCAGTCGGTTGGGGTGGGACGTGAGAGAGGGGCTTGGGGGGATGGGGAGGACTAAGGAGGTGAGGCAAAGGGATGTTTAGTGCCAACATAGCGGCTTCCCCTGTCTGTTCCCCTTTGTGTTTGTTGGTGTCACAAACGCCAGAGGCAACCGCTGTGTCACTTGCCATGACTTGCTGATGACTTGAAGGCATTCCCACTGAAACAAGTCCTTTTGTCCCAATCAGGGATTGGGAGTCGTGCCCCTTACTGAGGTTTCCCCAAGTTTCCTGAACCCGGGTTCCCCGCTGCGTCTTGGGAGGGTGGGGTGCCATTTGTAATCGGTTTCTACAAAGTCATTCTCTCTCTGATTTCCACCCAGGTTGGACACTGACGGCATTGACTTACTTTCCAAACTATTTCAGGTAACCGTACTGGTCAGACGTTTGTTCTAAATGTACCACAACACAAACTGATCGAGACCACATGGGATCGTATATCATCATATCGGCACTGAGCCAGACCCAGATCAATGTCAAAGCTGCAGCTTTTTATATAAAAAAAATTCCTGAGGGGACGCGGTGTGCAGTGGCTAGACCAACATTTATTGCCTGTCCCTAATTACCCCTTCAGAGGGTTGTCATTTGGGGGATTCGATCAGTCTTGAGGAAGATTGCAACAAAGTGTAAGATGTGACTGTTACAGAGTGTAAGAAGGAGGAGCACACTTCCCCAGGCTGCTCGGACAGCACCTTCCAAACCCACGACCACGTCTATCTTGAAGGACAAGGGCAGCAGCTACATGGGAACATCACCCCCTGCATATTGCCTTTCAAGCCACTCGCCGTTCTGAGTTGGTAATGTTTTAGTGCCGCTGGGTCAGTAATGGCAGTGGTTCAAGAAGGCAGCGCACTGTGTACAAGTCCCAACGAAGGTCAGTCGAGCCAAGGTCTAAGGGCTAGAGTTCAGGGGAGGCAATATAACTCCAAAGCCAAACATTCCATTTTCGAGCAAACATTGGCTTAGCACACTCCTGGGAGATAGCGAGCGAGCTGACGGACGTTTGAACAGGGATACAGGGACCATGGGGAAATGCACATGGAAGGATTGGGAAGATGGCAATCAGCTTCCGAACAGTTCTCCCCTTGTGGAAAAGATGACCTGGCTGGGAATCATCTCTTCCGATAAGGGAAGACCGAAGGAGCAGCCAACAGACTCCCTTGAACATGATATTATCGCTAAGGGGAGAGGTCTGGTGCCCTCTGACCTCCTCCTCCTCCTCCTCCTCTTTGTTAACTCTCTCCCTCATTTCGAAGACCATTTCTAACTGCTCCTCCCCTGCCTCCCCCAGTACTACCTCACCCCTGGGCGTGTCTCTTTCTCCCTGAGGTGTGAGGTGACTAAGACATTGTGTGATAGAGTACTGTCACGTCAGACCGCGCTCTCACCAATCAGGAACCGAGACCCTGACCTCAGCTTGGACCTCGCTGAGTTTCCAGTACAAGAATTTCCCCTTGCCCACTCTGGGTGAGCACTGGCTCCTGGCGCGGGCCCATCGGCCAGCGTGCCCCTCCACCCTGCTCTGTGTGGCCTTTGCGCCAGTTTGCGCAGTGCTCCACGGGGAAGCCAGCTGGCGTGAAGGTTCGGAGTGGCGGAAGCGCTGACCTCACTTCCTGCCGCACCACTCTGTCACAATGTGAAGGAACCGCAAAGAACATGTATCACGTGTGTAGAGTCATGGTCAGGAGAATCTACCCAGGAAGGAATCTGTAAGCACTCCATAATCTTCTCAAATCATGTGGGTGTGGGGGGTGGGGGGACAAGCTGTCTCACCTGTACATGAATATCTTTGGGAGCGGGGACTGCCAGGAAAGCTCCAAATTAGTACCACCAGTGTCAATCTTCACACGGTCTGTCACCCTGGCATTCACTGAGCATGCTTGTGGCACTGAGTGCTGTGCGTCCTTGGGCACTCAGCACTCCCAGGGCCCATGGCAGTGAAGTCAGAGACAGGCCTAGTCTTTACAAGGGAGGCAGCTCCTGGGCAGTGGGGGTTAAACAGAGGCCCTCTTCCCCACAGTTCGAAGGCAAACGCAGGATCGCAGCACAGCAAGCTGTACGGCATCACTACTTCCAAAGTTTCGGGCCGGCAATCTTGGAGCTGGATGACAGTGAGTACAACTGTGTTACCTCCTCTGGGCACTTCAGACCCACAAACACGGACTTCATTCGGTAATATGAGAAGGAGAATTTCAACAGGAGAGATCGGGGGGTGTGAGCACGGTGACCGTCACGGTAGTGATCGGGGAGTGTGAGCACGGTGACAGTCACGGTTGTGATCGGGGGGTGAGCACGGTGACAGTCACGGTAGTGATCAGGGGGTGAGCACGGTGACAGTCACGGTAGTGATCGGGGAGTGTGAGCACGGTGACAGTCACGGTAGTGATCGGGGGGTGAGCACGGTGACAGTCACGGTAGTGATCGGGGGGGTGTGAGCACGGTGACAGTCACGGTAGTGATCGGGGAGTGTGAGCACGGTGACCGTCACGGTAGTGATCGGGGGGGTGTGAGCACGGTGACCGTCACGGTAGTGATCGGGGAGTGTGAGCACGGTGACAGTCACGGTAGTGATCGGGGGGTGAGCACGGTGACAGTCACGGTAGTGATCGGGGGGTGAGCACGGTGACAGTCACGGTAGTGATCGGGGGGGTGTGAGCACGGTGACCGTCACGGTAGTGATCGGGGAGTGTGAGCACGGTGACAGTCACGGTAGTGATCGGGGAGTGTGAGCACGGTGACCGTCACGGTTGTGATCGGGGAGTGTGAGCACGGTGACAGTCACGGTAGTGATCGGGGGGTGTGAGCACGGTGACCGTCACGGTAGTGATCGGGGAGTGTGAGCACGGTGACAGTCACGGTAGTGATCGGGGGGTGAGCACGGTGACAGTCACGGTAGTGATCGGGGGGTGAGCACGGTGACAGTCACGGTAGTGATCGGGGGAGTGTGAGCACGGTGACAGTCACGGTAGTGATCGGGGGGTGTGAGCACGGTGACAGTCACGGTAGTGATTGGGGGGTGTGAGCACGGTGACAGTCACGGTAGTGATCGGGGGGGTGTGAGCACGGTGGCAGTCACGGTAGTGATCGGGGAGTGTGAGCACGGTGACAGTCACGGTAGTGATCGGGGAGTGTGAGCACGGTGACAGTCACGGTAGTGATCGGGGGGTGTGAGCACGGTGACAGTCACGGTAGTGATCGGGGGTTGTGAGCACGGTGACAGTCACGGTAGTGATCGGGGGGTGTGTGAGCACGGTGACAGTCACGGTAGTGATCGGGGGGGTTGTGAGCACGGTGACAGTCACGGTAGTGATCAGGGGGGTGTGAGCACGGTGACAGTCACGGTAGTGATCGGGGGGTGAGCACGGTGACAGTCACGGTAGTGATCGGGGGGTGTGAGCACGGTGACAGTCACGGTAGTGATCGGGGAGTGTGAGCACGGTGACAGTCACGGTAGTGATCGGGGGGTGTGAGCACGGTGACAGTCACGGTAGTGATCGGGGAGTGTGAGCACGGTGACAGTCACGGTAGTGATCGGGGGGTGTGAGCACGGTGACAGTCACGGTAGTGATCGGGGAGTGTGAGCACGGTGACAGTCACGGTAGTGATCGGGGGGGTGTGAGCACGGTGACAGTCACGGTAGTGATCGGGGAGTGTGAGCACGGTGACAGTCACGGTAGTGATCGGGGGGGTGTGAGCATGGTGACAGTCACGGTAGTGATCGGGGGGTGTGAGCACAGTGACAGTCACGGTAGTGATCGGGGGTGAGCACGGTGACAGTCACAGTAGTGATCGGGGGGTGTGAGCACGGTGACAGTCACGGTAGTGATCGGGGAGTGTGAGCACGGTGACAGTCACGGTAGTGATCGGGGGTGAGCACGGTGACAGTCACGGTAGTGACCGGGGGGTGAGCACGGTGACAGTCACGGTTGTGATCGGGGGTTGTGAGCACGGTGACAGTCACGGTAGTGATCGGGGGAGTGTGAGCACGGTGACAGTCACGGTAGTGATCGGGGGGGTGTGAGCACGGTGACAGTCACGGTAGTGATCGGGGAGTGTGAGCACGGTGACAGTCACGGTTGTGATCGGGGGTGAGCACGGTGACAGTCACGGTAGTGATCGGGGGGTGAGCACGGTGACAGTCACGGTAGTGATCGGGGAGTGTGAGCACGGTGACAGTCACGGTAGTGATCGGGGAGTGTGAGCACGGTGACAGTCACGGTTGTGATCGGGGGTGAGCACGGTGACAGTCACGGTATTGATCGGGGGGGAGTGAGCACGGTGACAGTCACGGTAGTGATCGGGGGGGAGTGTGAGCACGGTGACAGTCACGGTAGTGATCGGGGAGTGTGAGCACGGTGACAGTCACGGTAGTGATCGGGGGGGAGTGAGCACGGTGACAGTCACGGTAGTGATCGGGGAGTGTGAGCACGGTGACAGTCACGGTAGTGATCGGGGGGGAGTGAGCACCGTGACAGTCACGGTAGTGATCGGGGGGAGTGTGAGCACGGTGACAGTCACGGTAGTGATCGGGGGGTGAGCACGGTGACAGTCACGGTAGTGATCGGGGAGTGTGAGCACGGTGACAGTCACGGTAGTGATCGGGGGAGTGTGAGCACGGTGACAGTCACGGTAGTGATCAGGGGGGTGTGAGCACGGTGACAGTCACAGTAGTGATCAGGGGGGTGTGAGCACGGTGACAGTCACGGTAGTGATCGGGGAGTGTGAGCACGGTGACAGTCACGGTAGTGATCGGGGGGAGTGTGAGCACGGTGACAGTCACGGTAGTGATCGGGGGGGTGTGAGCACGGTGACAGTCACGGTAGTGATCGGGGGGAGTGTGAGCACGGTGACAGTCACAGTAGTGATCAGGGGGGTGTGAGCACGGTGACAGTCACGGTTGTGATCGGGGAGTGTGAGCACGGTGACAGTCACGGTTGTGATCGGGGGGTGAGCACGGTGACAGTCACGGTAGTAATCGGGGGGGTGTGAGCACGGTGACAGTCACGGTAGTGATCGGGGAGTGTGAGCACGGTGACAGTCACGTTAATGATCAGGGGGGTGTGAGCGCGGTGACAGTCACGGTAGTGATCGGGGGGGTGTGAGCACGGTGACAGTCACGGTAGTGATCGGGGGGGTGTGAGCACGGTGACCGTCACGGTAGTGATCGGGGGGTGAGCACGGTGACAGTCACGGTAGTGATCGGGGAGTGTGAGCACGGTGACAGTCACGTTAATGATCGGGGGGTGTGAACGCGGTGACAGTCACGGTAGTGATCGGGGAGTGTGAGCACGGTGACAGTCACGGTAGTGATCGGGGAGTGTGAGCACGGTGACAGTCACGGTAGTGATCGGGGAGTGTGAGCACGGTGACAGTCACGGTAGTGATCGGGGGGTGTGAGCACGGTGACAGTCACGGTAGTGATCGGGGGGTGTGAGCACGGTGACAGTCACGGTAGTGATCGGGGGGGTGAGCACGGTGACAGTCACGGTAGTGATCGGGGGGGTGAGCACGGTGACAGTCACGGTAGTGATCGGGGAGTGTGAGCACGGTGACAGTCACAGTTGTGATCGGGGGGTGTGAGCACGGTGACAGTCACGGTAGTGATCGGGGGGTGTGAGCACGGTGACAGTCACGGTAGTGATCGGGGGGTGTGAGCACGGTGACAGTCACGGTAGTGATCGGGGAGTGTGAGCACGGTGACAGTCACGGTTGTGATCGGGGGGTGTGAGCACGGTGACAGTCACGGTAGTGATCGGGGGGTGTGAGCACGGTGACAGTCACGGTAGTGATCGGGGGGTGTGAGCACGGTGACAGTCACGGTTGTGATCGGGGAGTGTGAGCACGGTGACAGTCACGGTAGTGATCGGGGGGTGTGTGAGCACGGTGACAGTCACGGTTGTGATCGGGGGTGAGCACGGTGACAGTCACGGTAGTGATCGGGGAGTGTGAGCACGGTGACAGTCACGGTAGTGATCGGGGAGTGTGAGCACGGTGACAGTCACGGTAGTGATCGGGGGGAGTGTGAGCACGGTGACAGTCACGGTAGTGATCGGGGGGAGTGTGAGCACGGTGACAGTCACGGTAGTGATCGGGGGGTGTGTGAGCACGGTGACAGTCACGGTAGTGATCGGGGGTGTGTGAGCACGGTGACAGTCACGGTAGTGATCGGGAGTGTGAGCACGGTGACAGTCACGGTAGTGATCGGGGAGTGTGAGCACGGTGACCGTCACGGTAGTGATCGGGGGGTGTGAGCACAGTGACAGTCACGGTAGTGATCGGGGGGGTGTGAGCACGGTGACAGTCACGGTAGTGATCGGGGAGTGTGAGCACGGTGACAGTCACGGTAGTGATCGGGGGGTGTGAGCACAGTGACAGTCACGGTAGTGATCGGGGGGGTGTGAGCACGGTGACAGTCACGGTTGTGATCGGGGGGTGAGCACGGTGACAGTCACGGTAGTGATCGGGGAGTGTGAGCACGGTGACAGTCACGGTAGTGATCGGGGGAGTGTGAGCACGGTGACAGTCACGGTAGTGATCGGGGGGAGTGTGAGCACGGTGACAGTCACGGTAGTGATCGGGGAGTGTGAGCACGGTGACAGTCACGGTAGTGATCGGGGAGTATGAGCACGGTGACAGTCACGGTAGTGATCGGGGTGTGAGCACGGTGACAGTCACGGTAGTGATCGGGGAGTGTGAGCACGGTGACAGTCACGGTAGTGATCGGGAGGGTGTGAGCTCGGTGACAGTCACAGTAGTGATCGGGGGGTGTGAGCACGGTGACAGTCACGGTAGTGATCGGGGAGTGTGAGCACGGTGACAGTCACGGTTGTGATCGGGGGAGTGTGAGCACGGTGACAGTCACGGTAGTGATCGGGGGGTGAGCACGGTGACGGTCACGGTAGTGATCGGGGAGTGTGAGCACGGTGACAGTCACGGTAGTGATCGGGGAGTGTGAGCATGGTGACAGTCACGGTAGTGATCGGGGGGTGTGTGTGAGCACGGTGACAGTCACGGTAGTGATCGGGGAGTGTGAGCACAGTGACAGTCACGGTTGTGATCGGGGGGTGAGCACGGTGACAGTCACGGTAGTGATCGGGGGGTGTGAGCACGGTGACAGTCACGGTAGTGATCGGGGGGTGTGAGCACGGTGACAGTCACGGTAGTGATCGGGGGTGTGAGCACGGTGACAGTCACGGTAGTGATCGGGGGGGTGTGAGCACGGTGACCGTCACGGTAGTGATCGGGGAGTGTGAGCACGGTGACAGTCACGGTAGTGATCGGGGGGTGAGCACGGTGACAGTCACGGTAGTGATCGGGGGTTGTGAGCACGGTGACAGTCACGGTAGTGATCGGGGGGTGAGCACGGTGACAGTCACGGTAGTGATCGGGGGTTGTGAGCACGGTGACAGTCACGGTAGTGATCGGGGACTGTGAGCACGGTGACAGTCACGGTAGTGATTGGGGAGTGTGAGCACGGTGACAGTCACGGTAGTGATTGGGGAGTGTGAGCACGGTGACAGTCACGGTATTGATCGGGGAGTGTGAGCACGGTGACAGTCACGGTAGTGATCGGGGGGTGTGAGCACGGTGACAGTCACGGTAGTGATCGGGGAGTGTGAGCACGGTGACAGTCACGGTAGTGATCGGGGGGGTGTGAGCACGGTGACAGTCACGGTAGTGATCGGGGAGAGTGAGCATGGTGACAGTCACGGTAGTGATCGGGGAGTGTGAGCACGGTGACAGTCACGGTAGTGATCGGGAGAGTGAGCACGGTGACAATCACGGTAGTGATCAGGGGGGTGAGCACGGTGACAGTCACGGTTGTGATCGGGGGGTGAGCACGGTGACAGTCACGGTAGTGATCGGGGGGTGTGAGCACGGTGACAGTCACGGTAGTGATCGGGGGGTGTGAGCACGGTGACAGTCACGGTAGTGATCGGGGGTGTGAGCACGGTGACAGTCACGGTAGTGATCGGGGGGGTGTGAGCACGGTGACCGTCACGGTAGTGATCGGGGAGTGTGAGCACGGTGACAGTCACGGTAGTGATCGGGGGGTGAGCACGGTGACAGTCACGGTAGTGATCGGGGGTTGTGAGCACGGTGACAGTCACGGTAGTGATCGGGGGGTGAGCACGGTGACAGTCACGGTAGTGATCGGGGGTTGTGAGCACGGTGACAGTCACGGTAGTGATCGGGGGTTGTGAGCACGGTGACAGTCACGGTAGTGATCGGGGACTGTGAGCACGGTGACAGTCACGGTAGTGATTGGGGAGTGTGAGCACGGTGACAGTCACGGTAGTGATTGGGGAGTGTGAGCACGGTGACAGTCACGGTATTGATCGGGGAGTGTGAGCACGGTGACAGTCACGGTAGTGATCGGGGGGTGTGAGCACGGTGACAGTCACGGTAGTGATCGGGGAGTGTGAGCACGGTGACAGTCACGGTAGTGATCGGGGGGGTGTGAGCACGGTGACAGTCACGGTAGTGATCGGGGAGAGTGAGCATGGTGACAGTCACGGTAGTGATCGGGGAGTGTGAGCACGGTGACAGTCACGGTAGTGATCGGGGAGAGTGAGCACGGTGACAATCACGGTAGTGATCAGGGGGGTGAGCACGGTGACAGTCACGGTAGTGATCGGGGGGTGAGCACGGTGACAGTCACGGTAGTGATCGGGGGGTGAGCACGGTGACAGTCACGGTAGTGATCGGGGGGAGTGTGAGCACGGTGACAGTCACGGTAGTGATCGGGGAGTGTGAGCACGGTGACAGTCACGGTAGTGATCGGGGGGTGTGAGCACGGTGACAGTCACGGTTGTGATCGGGGGGTGAGCACGGTGACAGTCACGGTAGTGATCAGGGGGGTGTGAGCACGGTGACAGTCACGGTAGTGATCTGGGAGTGTGAGCACGGTGACAGTCACGGTAGTGATCGGGGAGTGTGAGCACGGTGACAGTCACGGTAGTGATCGGGAGTGTGAGCACGGTGACAGTCACGGTAGTGATCGGGGGGTGAGCACGGTGACAGTCACGGTAGTGATCAGGGAGTGTGAGCACGGTGACAGTCACGGTAGTGATCGGGGAGTGTGAGCACGGTGACAGTCACGGTAGTGATCGGGGGGGTGTGAGCACGGTGACAGTCACGGTAGTGATCGGGGGGTGCGCACGGTGACAGTCACGGTAGTGATCGGGGGGTGTGAGCACGGTGACAGTCACGGTAGTGATCGGGGAGTGTGAGCACGGTGACAGTCACGGTAGTGATCAGGGAGTGTGAGCACGGTGACAGTCACGGTTGTGATCAGGGGGGTGAGCACGGTGACAGTCATGGTAGTGATCAGGGGGGTGTGAGGACGGTGACAGTCACGGTTGTGATCGGGGGGAGTGTGAGCACGGTGACAGTCACGGTAGTGATCGGGGAGAGTGAGCACGGTGACAGTCACGGTAGTGATCGGGGGGTGTGAGCACGGTGACAGTCACGGTAGTGATCGGGGAGTGTGAGCACGGTGACAGTCACGGTAGCGATCGGGGTGTGAGCACGGTGACAGTCACGGTAGTGATCGGGGTGTGAGCACGGTGACAGTCACGGTAGTGATCAGGGGGGTGTGAGCACGGTGACAGTCACGGTAGTGATCAGGGGGGTGAGCACGGTGACAGTCATGGTAGTGATCAGGGGGGTGTGAGCACGGTGACAGTCACGGTAGTGATCGGGGAGTGTGAGCACGGTGACAGTCACGGTTGTGATCGGGGGGGTGTGAGCACGGTGACAGTCACGGTAGTGATCGGGGAGTGTGAGCACGGTGACAGTCACGGTAGTGATCGGGGAGTGTGAGCACGGTGACAGTCACGGTAGTGATCGGGGGGTGAGCACGGTGACAGTCACGGTAGTGATCGGGGGGGTGTGAGCGCGGTGACCGTCACAGTAGTGATCGGGGGTTGTGAGCACGGTGACAGTCACGTTAATGATCAGGGGGGTGTGAGCGCGGTGACCGTCACAGTAGTGATCGGGGGGGTGTGAGCACGGTGACAGTCACGGTAGTGATCAGGGGGGTGTGAGCACGGTGACAGTCACGGTAGTGATCAGGGGGGTGAGCACGGTGACAGTCATGGTAGTGATCAGGGGGGTGTGAGCACGGTGACAGTCACGGTAGTGATCGGGGAGTGTGAGCACGGTGACAGTCACGGTTGTGATCGGGGGGGTGTGAGCACGGTGACAGTCACGGTAGTGATCGGGGAGTGTGAGCACGGTGACAGTCACGGTAGTGATCGGGGAGTGTGAGCACGGTGACAGTCACGTTAATGATCAGGGGGGTGTGAGCGCGGTGACCGTCACAGTAGTGATCGGGGGGTGTGAGCACGGTAACAGTCACGGTAGTGATCGGGGAGTGTGAGCACGGTGACAGTCACGGTAGTGATCGGGGGGTGTGAGCACGGTGACCGTCACGGTCGTGATCGGGGGGTGTGAGCACGGTGACAGTCACGGTAGTGATCGGGGGGTGTGAGCACGGTGACCGTCACGGTAGTGATCGGGGGGTGTGAGCACGGTGACAGTCACGGTAGTGATCGGGGGGTGTGAGCACGGTGACAGTCACGGTAGTGATCAGGGGGGTGTGAGCACGGTAACAGTGAAGCTGGGAAGTCGAGGTATTGTGTCGACACCGTCGAGGTATTGTGTCGACACCTTGGGGAAGCAGTCCTCACTGTGCCTCGGGACACCTGACAATAAATTCTATTCAATTCAGTTCAGTTCCCTCTGTCACCTTTGCTGCTCCTTCTCCAATGTGTGGACACAATACCTCGATCTCCCAGCTTCACTCTCACCGTACTCACACCCCCTGACCACTTTTGGGATGGAGTTGAGGGAATGGGGACTAAGCGTGTGGAGCGAGGGAGAGAGAGTGAGGGCAAGGTTGAGGGAGGGGTAGCTGAGGCTGAGGTGACTCAGGATACAGGCTGAGTATGAGGTCGGAGGGCCTGAGGATGGAGTTGAGGGTGAGAGTGAGGGAGGAGAGACTGCCGGTGAGGGTGGGCTGACTAAGGGTTGGGGGCTATTTGGGTGAGGGTGAGGGAGGGATATTCGGAGTGAGAGAGAGGGGTGAGAGTCAGGGGGTTTCAGAGTGGGGGGGTGAGGGTAAAGGAGTAAGTATCAGAGTGGAGGGTGAGGGAAGGGGATCGGAGGGAGAGGAGTGAGGGTAAGGAGGGAGGTGTGGGCTGATTGGTCTTCTCCAGTACCATGTGACTGGACAAAATGTCATTCCGGAGATGGGGATCTGATGTCTTTAGACATGACCATCTGGTGCTCATTTTCCATCGTGGATAATTGAAGCTCACACACCTCCTCACTCCATTCTCACCCCATAACTCCCCTGTCACTCCCCCCTCACTCCCCGTCACTCCCCCGTCACTCCCCCATCACTCCCCCATCACTCCCCGTCATTCCCCCGTCACTCCATCGTCACTCCCCTGTCACTCCCCCCTCACTCCCCGTCACTCCCCCCTCACTCCCCGTCACTCCCCCGTCACTCCCCGTCACTCCCCCGTCACTCTCCTGTCACTCTCCCGTCACTCTCCTGTCACTCTCCTGTCACTCTCCTGTCACTCCTCCGTCACTCCCCTGTCACTCCCCCATCACTCCCCCGTCACTCCCCCGTCACTCCTCTGTCACTCTCCTGTCACTCCCCCGTCACTCTCCTGTCACTCCTCCGTCACTCCCCCGTCACTCCCCCGCCATCCTCCCCTGTCACTCCCCCATCACTCCCCCATAACTCCCCCATAACTCTCCTGTCACTCCCCATCACTCCTCCATCACTCTCCTGTCACTCCCCCGCCACCCTCCCCTGTCACTCCCCCCATCACTCCCCCGTCATCCCCCATCACTCCTCCGTCACTCTCCTGTCACTCCCCTGTCACTCCCCCATCACTCCCCCGTCATCCCCCCCATCACTCCTCCGTCACTCTCCTGTCACTCCCCCCATCACTCCCCCGTCATCCCCCCCATCACTCCTCCGTCACTCTCCTGTCACTCCCCCGCCATCCTCCCCTGTCACTCCCCCATCCTCCCCCGTCATCCCCCCATCACTCCTCCGTCACTCTCCTGTCACTCCCCCGCCATCCTCCCCCTTCACTCCCACATGTCTCCCCTCACTCACACCCAAGTTTCCTGTTTGCTTAGTACCCTCCACCTCCTCCTTTCTCGTTCCCATGTGTCTCTCCTGGATCACCTTGGTCTCCCATTTACTCCCCTCTGTCAGTCCTTGTCATTCCTCCTCACTCCCTTCTGGTCTCTCCTACTCCCTCAGTCTACCCTTCTTTCCAATCCGTCTGTCAATCTTTACTCATTCCCTCCCTTAGTTTCCTCTGCTTTGTCTCCCTGCTATCTGCAGTCCCCTCACTCAACCCTCGCTCGATGCTGTCTCCCCTCACTCCTAACCCCTCAGTTCCCATGAGCTTCCATCACTCCCCTTCTCACTCTCCTGTATCTCCTCTCACTCCCAGAATCCCATTCCTCTCTGTCACCCTTACTCCCCCTCTTGGTCCCCTCTGTGTCCCCCCTATTCTCCCCTCCCCCTGCGTCCCCCTATCACCCCCATTCCCCTCTGAGACCCCTCACTTCATCCTTTGGTGCCCTCTGTGTGTCCCTGCATTCCTCTCATTCCCTCTGAGTTCCATCACTCCTGCCCTTCTGATCCACCCCATTCCAGACAGACAGCTTCCGTGAGGTACTGATAGTGTTGGGGTGCCGTGCTGTGAGTATTCCCACTGACGATCTTCTGTGTATTTGCAGCTAGCTCCATCTTTACACTGCAGAATATCCAGCTGCAGAAGGATCCGGGCTATCGGAATGTGTACTTCGACTCAGGTAAGGAATGCACCATCGTCCCACTGAAATGTATCTGGGAATCTTTCGGGTTTGACAGGGGTAGATTCTGGGTGGATGTTTCCCCTCGTGGCAGAGACTGGGACCACAAGCATACAGTCTCGGAATAAAGGGGAACCAATGTAAGACTGAGTTAAGGAGGAATTTCTCCTCTCAGAGGGTCAAGAGACCTTGGAACTGCTTGCCCCACTCCCCCATGGGAGATAGATGCTTGACCAGTCAGAAAATCGTGGCTTGTGGGGAGAGGGCAGTGATGGGAACACGACATTCCTTGACACCCCCATTCCCAACGCCTATGACCTGGGGTCTCCTTGTCCCCCCCCCCCCCTCACTCCACACCCCCAAACCTCCGGTTTTTGGGCCCTCTTCCATTCTCACTCCAGGGTTCCCCACATCTGGTATCCCACCCTCTCCCCATCTGCCTCATCCCTCTCCCCCACCCACCTCTTCACCCCACTCCGTCCAATATCCCCCTTCCCCACTCTGTCCTGGGGAGAGTAGGAGGAGCTGGGGAGGTGGGGGGAGCAGTTCGGGGAGTGGGTGAGCCTCCAGTCCAAGAGCATTGTGTCTCACCAGGCAGCAACACCTGGGGTCAACAAGAACAGCAACAAAAAAAGCTGACTCGCAGTTAACGCATTTTAAATTTTAAATCTCACACCTATCCCATTAGGTTCTTCCTCATATAGTCTGTGGGAAGGGATCCAAGTATAGTGTAATCTTGACACCACCCATCACCCTCCAAATTAAAATCTCAATTCAACATATCAATGTAACCTGGAACTGATTGTAACAAACTGAATCTTCTTCAACAAGAGGCTGTTCTCAAGTACTCAGGAAACCGTTTTCTTCTTGCTCCAGACCGAGCAGGCCCTGGACTCTCAGTTAAATAGACAGTGCAGTGATCTGGCTATGGGTATACCACACTGGGAGCTGTATCCTCAACTGTTAATAATCCGGGATGAGGCCTGTGGGGGTGAGTCAGGATTTAGGGCGGCACGGTGGCACAGTGGTTAGCACTGCTGCCTCACAGCGCCAGGGACCCGAGTTCATTTCCCACCTCAGGTGACTGACTGTGTGGAGTTTGCACGTTCTCCCCGTGTCTGCGTGGGTTTCCTCCGGGTGCTCCGGTTTCCTCCCACACTCCAAAGATGTGCAGGTCAGGTGAATTGGCCATGCTAAATTGCCCCTAGTGTTAGGTAAGGGGTAGATGTAGGGGATTGGGTGGGTGGTGGGTCGGTGTGGACTTGTTGGGCCGAAGGGCCTGTTTCCACACTGTAATGTAATTTAATCCTGAACAGGGAGTGAGCTTTTAATGTTTGATTGGGTGGGACCATCAAACCATTCCTCTTTTGTTTGTCCATTACTTGGCGAATTTAATCTTGATCTTTTCGATCTCTCGTACAGCAATGAAGAGCAAGAGCAGGACCTGAGTGGCTTTTATACCATAGACCAGGTAAATAATTCCTCAACTGACAGATTGGGTACAGCACTTCTCACTATTTTACTGCTTGTAGTCTCTGTCCAAGCACAGTGATCTGAACAGCAATATTGAGGAGTCATCTCTTGCAGCCACTGCCAATCATTTGGAATGAACACAGATGTGCGCTCACTCCCAGCTTCCAACTGAGCCGTTTTCTCTTCACTTGAGCAGTCAGTCTCCAGTTTCCCAACTTGCATTTATGTAACACCTAAACAGTCAAATAAATGCCCCTTGGTACTGGACAGGACCTTGATCAGACTGACTTCTACACTGTTCCCCAACAGCAGGAATAAGTGTCGCCAACGGCTTAGTCAAACTGGTCGGTCTTAGTCATCATTTTAAATGTGGAGACACAGATACCATTCCATCTACTTCACCATTCAGTGTGATCATTGGGAATCACCCAACACAGTCCCCTGTTCCCGCCTTCTCTTCCACACTCTTTGATACCTTTAGTTCGAAGAACTAGATCGAACTCCTTCTTTAAAAACATTCAATGTCCTGGTCTTAACCAAGGTAGACAAAGAGACGCAAAGTAGATTAAAGAGGGATTTGAGAGTTTCAGATAAATACGGCAGAAATGCAACGACTCACAGCAAAGGATGTCTGCCAAACCTTCCTTCTCGATCTCAGCAAACATGCATTCAACAACAATTAACCAAAGTCCAGGAAGTATATGCCATTGGGCCATCTCTGAGCCAACACTGTCTTGATACTCTACAAGGAGACCTCACTACTCAACACACCCCATGTAACTCACCCCTCACCTCACCCCATGTAACTCACCCCTCACCTCACCCCATGTAACTCATCCCTCACCTCATCCCTCACCTCACCCCTCACCTCACCCCATGTAACTCACCCCTCACCTCATCCCTCACCTCACCCCATGTAACTCACCCCTCACCTCACCCCATGTAACTCATCCCTCACCTCATCCCTCACCTCACCCCTCACCTCACCCCTCACCTCACCCCATGTAACTCATCCCTCACCTCACCCCATGTAACTCATCCCTCACCTCATCCCTCACCTCACCCCTCACCTCACCCCATGTAACTCACCCCTCACCTCACCCCATGTAACTCATCCCTCACCTCACCCCTCACCTCACCCCTCACCTCACCCCATGTAACTCATCCCTCACCTCACCCCATGTAACTCATCCCTCACCTCATCCCTCACCTCACCCCTCACCTCACCCCATGTAACTCACCCCTCACCTCACCCCATGTAACTCATCCCTCACCTCATCCCTCACCTCACCCCTCACCTCACCCCTCACCTCACCCCACACCTCACCCCATGTAACTCACCCCTCACCTCACCCCTCACCCCACCCCATGTAACTCACCCCTCACCTCATCCCTCACCTCACCCCTCACCTCACCCCTCACCTCACCCCATGTAACTCACCCCTCACCTCACCCCTCACCTCACCCCTCACCTCACCCCTCACCTCACCCCATGTAACTCACCCCTCACCTCACCCCTCACCTCACCCCTCACCTCACCCCTTACCTCACCCCTCACCTCACCCCTCACCTCATCCCTCACCTCACCCCTCACCTCACCCCATGTAACTCACCCCTCACCTCACCCCTCACCTCACCCCATGTAACTCACCCCTCACCTCACCCCTCACCTCACCCCTCACCTCACCCCATGTAACTCACCCCTCACCTCACCCCTCACCTCACCCCTCACCTCACCCCTCACCTCACCCCTTACCTCACCCCTCACCTCACCCCTCACCTCATCCCTCACCTCACCCCTCACCTCACCCCTCACCTCACCCCATGTAACTCACCCCTCACCTCACCCCTCACCTCACCCCTCACCTCATCCCTCACCTCACCCCATGTAACTCACCCCTCACCTCACCCCATGTAACTCATCCCTCACCTCATCCCTCACCTCACCCCTCACCTCACCCCTCACCTCACCCCACACCTCACCCCATGTAACTCACCCCCTCACCTCATCCCTCACCTCACCCCTCACCTCATCCCTCACCTCACCCCATGTAACTCACCCCTCACCTCACCCCATGTAACTCATCCCTCACCTCACCCCTCACCTCACCCCTCACCTCACCCCTCACCTCATCCCTCACCTCACCCTTCACCTCACCCCTCACCTCATCCCTCACCTCACCCCTCACCTCATCCCTCACCTCACCACATGTAACTCACCCCTCACCTCACCCCATGTAACTCACCCCTCACCTCACCCCTCACCTCACCCCTCACCTCACCCCATGTAACTCACCCCTCACCTCACCCCTCACCTCACCCCTCACCTCACCTCACCCCATGTAACTCACCCCTCACCTCACCCCTCACCTCACCCCATGTAACTCACCCCTCACCTCACCCCTCACCTCACCCCTCACCTCATCCCCTCACCTCACCCCTCACCTCACCCCTCACCTCACCCCATGTAACTCACCCCTCACCTCACCCCTCACCTCATCCCTCACCTCACCCCTCACCTCACCCCTCACCCCACCCCATGTAACTCACCCCTCACCTCACCCCATGTAACTCACCCCTCACCTCACCCCTCACCTCATCCCTCACCTCATCCCCTCACCTCACCCCTCACCTCACCCCTCACCTCACCCCTCACCTCACCCCTCACCTCACCCCATGTAACTCACCCCTCACCTCACCCCTCACCTCATCCCTCACCTCACCCCTCACCTCACCCCTCACCTCACCCCATGTAACTCACCCCTCACCTCATCCCTCACCTCACCCCAAGTAACTCACCCCTCACCTCACCCCATGTAACTCACCCCTCACCTCACCCCTCACCTCACCCCTCACCTCATCCCTCACCTCACCCCTCACCTCACCCCTCACCTCACCCCTCACCTCACCCCTTACCTCATCCCTCACCTCACCCCTCACCTCATCCCTCACCTCACCCCTTACCTCACCCCTCACCTCATCCCTCACCTCATCCCTCACCTCACCCCTCACCTCACCCCTTACCTCACCCCTCACCTCACCCCTCAAATCACCCCTCACCTCACCCCATGTAACTCACCCCTCACCTCATCCCTCACCTCACCCCTCACCTCACCCCTCACCTCACCCCATGTAACTCACCCCTCACCTCACCCCTCACCTCACCCCATGTAACTCACCCCTCACCTCATCCCTCACCTCACCCCTCACCTCATCCCTCACCTCACCCCTCACCTCACCCCATGTAACTCACCCCTCACCTCACCCCTCACCTCATCCCTCACCTCACCCCTCACATCATCCCTCACCTCACCCCTCACCTCACCCCTCACCTCACCCCATGTAACTCACCCCTCACCTCACCCCATGTAACTCACCCCTCACCTCACCCCTCACCTCACCCCTCACCTCATCCCTCACCTCATCCCTCACCTCACCCCTCACCTCACCCCTCACCTCATCCCTCACCTCATCCCTCACCTCATCCCTCACCTCACCCCTTACCTCATCCCTCACCTCACCCCTCACCTCATCCCTCACCTCATCCCTCACCTCACCCCTCACCTCACCCCTCACCTCACCCCTTACCTCACCCCTCACCTCACCCCTCAAATCACCCCTCACCTCACCCCATGTAACTCACCCCTCACCTCACCCCATGTGACTCACCCCTCACCTCATCCCTCACCTCACCACTCACCTCATCCCTCACCTCACCCCTCACCTCACCCCATGTAACTCACCCCACCCCTCACCCTTCACCTCATCCCTCACCTCACCCCTCACATCATCCCTCACCTCACCCCATGTAACTCACCCCTCACCTCACCCCATGTAACTCACCCCTCACCTCACCCCTCACCTCACCCCATGTAACTCACCCCTCACCTCACCCCTCACCTCACCCCATGTAACTCACCCCTCACCTCACCCCTCACCTCATCCCTCACCTCACCCCTCACATCATCCCTCACCTCAGCCCATGTAACTCACCCCTCACCTCACCCCATGTAACTCATCCCTCACCTCACCCCATGTAACTCACCCCTCACCTCACACCTCACCTCACCCCTCACCTCACCCCTCACCTCACCCCATGTAACTCATCCCTCACCTCACCCCTCACCTCACCCCATGTAACTCACCCCTCACCTCATCCCTCACCTCACCCCTCACCTCATCCCTCACCTCACCCCTCACCTCACCCCATGTAACTCACCCCTCCCCTCACCCCTCACCTCATCCCTCACCTCACCCCTCACATCATCCCTCACCTCACCCCATGTAACTCACCCCTCACCTCACCCCATGTAACTCACCCCTCACCTCACCCCTCACCTCACCCCATGTAACTCACCCCTCACCTCATCCCTCACCTCACCCCTCACCTCACCCCATGTAAGTCACCCCTCACCTCACCCCTCACCTCATCCCTCACCTCACCCCTCACATCATCCCTCACCTCACCCCATGTAACTCACCCCTCACCTCACCCCATGTAACTCATCCCTCACCTCACCCCATGTAACTCACCCCTCACCTCCCCCCTCACCTCACCCCATGTAACTCATCCCTCACCTCACCCCTCACCTCACCCCATGTAACTCACCCCTCACCTCATCCCTCACCTCATCCCTCACCTCATCCATCACCTCACCCCTCACCTCATCCCTCACCTCATCCCTCACCTCACCCCTCACCTCACCCCTCACCTCACCCCTCACCTCATCCCTCACATCACCCCTCACCTCACCCCTCACCTCATCCCTCACCTCACCCCTCACCTCACCCCATGTAACTCACCCCTCACCTCACCCCTCACCTCACCCCTCACCTCATCCCTCACCTCATCCCTCACCTCACCCCTCACCTCATCCCTCACCTCATCCCTCACCTCACCCCTCACCTCACCCCTCACCTCACCCCATGTAACTCATCCCTCACCTCACCCCTCACCTCACCCCATGTAACTCACCCCTCACCTCATCCCTCACCTCATCCCTCACCTCATCCCTCACCTCACCCCTCACCTCACCCCTCACCTCACCCCTTACCTCACCCCTCACCTCACCCCTCAAATCACCCCTCACCTCACCCCATGTAACTCACCCCTCACCTCACCCCATGTGACTCACCCCTCACCTCATCCCTCACCTCACCACTCACCTCATCCCTCACCTCACCCCTCACCTCACCCCATGTAACTCACCCCACCCCTCACCCTTCACCTCATCCCTCACCTCACCCCTCACATCATCCCTCACCTCACCCCATGTAACTCACCCCTCACCTCACCCCATGTAACTCACCCCTCACCTCACCCCTCACCTCACCCCATGTAACTCACCCCTCACCTCACCCCTCACCTCACCCCATGTAACTCACCCCTCACCTCACCCCTCACCTCATCCCTCACCTCACCCCTCACATCATCCCTCACCTCAGCCCATGTAACTCACCCCTCACCTCACCCCATGTAACTCATCCCTCACCTCACCCCATGTAACTCACCCCTCACCTCACACCTCACCTCACCCCTCACCTCACCCCTCACCTCACCCCATGTAACTCATCCCTCACCTCACCCCTCACCTCACCCCATGTAACTCACCCCTCACCTCATCCCTCACCTCACCCCTCACCTCATCCCTCACCTCACCCCTCACCTCACCCCATGTAACTCACCCCTCCCCTCACCCCTCACCTCATCCCTCACCTCACCCCTCACATCATCCCTCACCTCACCCCATGTAACTCACCCCTCACCTCACCCCATGTAACTCACCCCTCACCTCACCCCTCACCTCACCCCATGTAACTCACCCCTCACCTCACCCCTCACCTCATCCCTCACCTCACCCCTCACCTCACCCCATGTAAGTCACCCCTCACCTCACCCCTCACCTCATCCCTCACCTCACCCCTCACATCATCCCTCACCTCACCCCATGTAACTCACCCCTCACCTCACCCCATGTAACTCATCCCTCACCTCACCCCATGTAACTCACCCCTCACCTCCCCCCTCACCTCACCCCATGTAACTCATCCCTCACCTCACCCCTCACCTCACCCCATGTAACTCACCCCTCACCTCATCCCTCACCTCATCCCTCACCTCATCCATCACCTCACCCCTCACCTCATCCCTCACCTCACCCCTCACCTCACCCCTCACCTCACCCCTCACCTCATCCCTCACATCACCCCTCACCTCACCCCTCACCTCATCCCTCACCTCACCCCTCACCTCACCCCATGTAACTCACCCCTCACCTCACCCCTCACCTCACCCCTCACCTCATCCCTCACCTCATCCCTCACCTCATCCCTCACCTCACCCCTCACCTCATCCCTCACCTCATCCCTCACCTCACCCCTCACCTCACCCCTCACCTCACCCCATGTAACTCATCCCTCACCTCACCCCTCACCTCACCCCATGTAACTCACCCCTCACCTCATCCCTCACCTCACCCCTCAAATCACCCCTCACCTCACCCCATGTAACTCACCCCTCACCTCACCCCATGTAACTCACCCCTCACCTCATCCCTCACCTCACCCCTCACCTCACCCCATGTAACTCACCCCTCCCCTCACCCCTCACCTCATCCCTCACCTCACCCCTCACATCATCCCTCACCTCACCCCATGTAACTCACCCCTCACCTCACCCCATGTAACTCACCCCTCACCTCACCCCTCACCTCACCCCATGTAACTCACCCCTCACCTCACCCCTCACCTCATCCCTCACCTCACCCCTCACCTCACCCCATGTAACTCACCCCTCACCTCACCCCTCACCTCATCCCTCACCTCACCCCTCACATCATCCCTCACCTCACCCCATGTAACTCACCCCTCACCTCACCCCATGTAACTCATCCCTCACCTCACCCCATGTAACTCACCCCTCACCTCACCCCTCACCTCACCCCATGTAACTCATCCCTCACCTCACCCCTCACCTCACCCCATGTAACTCACCCCTCACCTCATCCCTCACCTCATCCCTCACCTCATCCATCACCTCACCCCTCACCTCATCCCTCACCTCACCCCTCACCTCACCCCTCACCTCATCCCTCACCTCACCCCTCACCTCATCCCTCACATCACCCCTCACCTCACCCCTCACCTCATCCCTCACCTCACCCCTCACCTCACCCCATGTAACTCACCCCTCACCTCATCCCTCACCTCACCACTCACCTCACCCCTCACCTCATCCCTCACCTCACCCCTCACCTCACCCCATGTAACTCACCCCTCACCTCATCCCTCACCTCATCCCTCACCTCATCCCTCACCTCACCCCTCACCTCACCCCTCACCTCATCCCTCACCTCGCCCCATGTAACTCACCCCTCACCTCACCCCTCACCTCATCCCTCACCTCACCCCATGTAACTCACCCCTCACCTCATCCCTCACCTCACCCCTCACCTCACCCCTCACCTCACCCCTCACATCACCCCTCACCTCACCCCATGTAACTCACCCCTCACCTCATCCCTCACCTCACCCCTCACCTCACCCCTCACCTCATCCCTCACCTCGCCCCATGTAACTCACCCCTCACCTCATCCCTCACCTCACCCCTCACCTCACCCCTCACCTCATCCCTCACCTCACCCCTCACCTCATCCCTCACCTCGCCCCATGTAACTCACCCCTCACCTCATCCCTCACCTCATCCCTCACCTCACCCCTCACCTCACCCCATGTAACTCACCCCTCACCTCATCCCTCACCTCGCCCCATGTAACTCACCCCTCACCTCACCCCTCACCTCGCCCCATGTAACTCACCCCTCACCTCACCCCTCACCTCATCCCTCACCTCACCCCTCACCTCACCCCATGTAACTCACCCCTCACCTCACCCCTCACCTCATCCCTCACCTCACCCCTCACATCATCCCTCACCTCACCCCATGTAACTCACCCCTCACCTCACCCCATGTAACTCATCCCTCACCTCACCCCATGTAACTCACCCCTCACCTCACCCCTCACCTTACCCCTCACCTTACCCCATGTAACTCATCCCTCACCTCACCCCTCACCTCACCCCATGTAACTCACCCCTCACCTCATCCCTCACCTCACCCCTCACCTCACCCCTCACCTCACCCCTCACCTCATCCCTCACCTCATCCCTCACCTCATCCCTCACCTCATCCATCACCTCACCCCTCACCTCACCCCTCACCTCACCCCTCACCTCACCCCATGTAACTCATCCCTCACCTCACCCCATGTAACTCACCCCTCACCTCATCCCTCACCTCACCCCTCAAATCACCCCTCACCTCACCCCATGTAACTCACCCCTCACCTCACCCCATGTAACTCACCCCTCACCTCATCCCTCACCTCACCCCTCACCTCATCCCTCACCTCACCCCTCACCTCACCCCATGTAACTCACCCCTCCCCTCACCCCTCACCTCATCCCTCACCTCACCCCTCACATCATCCCTCACCTCACCCCATGTAACTCACCCCTCACCTCACCCCATGTAACTCACCCCTCACCTCACCCCTCACCTCACCCCATGTAACTCACCCCTCACCTCACCCCTCACCTCATCCCTCACCTCACCCCTCACCTCACCCCATGTAACTCACCCCTCACCTCACCCCTCACCTCATCCCTCACCTCACCCCTCACATCATCCCTCACCTCACCCCATGTAACTCACCCCTCACCTCACCCCATGTAACTCATCCCTCACCTC